>NW_017096427.1:335789-355115 GCF_001412225.1 Nicrophorus vespilloides
TTGTATACATGTCACATTTGTGATATGTGTTGTGAAGATACACTACAGAAATGATCCTGTGAAGTATGATCTTAATTTAAAATTTAAAAAAATCGAAGGGTAAATGCTCAGGTATAAAACTAAATGTACTAACGAATACAGAAAGGGGACATCTGTTGATAAAATTTCGCAAAATATCTTATAAAGTGTTTACCATTTAAATAAATAATTTATAAACATATAATAAAAAGTTGCAAAACTTGTAAGTTTTGAATTAACTATCTTAAAACTAGTTGTCACAAAAGAAGCGTTTCTATTTTATCAATTGTTGAGGTTATGTCTATCATAATTTTATTGATAAAAATTTTAATAAAAACAAAATTATATTCATATTCTTATGAAAATAACATCAAAATAATCTTATTAAATAAATATGTTAGTTCAAATTGATTGATTATGCAATTAATTATTAATTCCAAATTATTACGAACAGTTTTTGTCATCATTTAAGTAATATGCAAATATGTAAAATTTTCAATCATAATCATCGATTTTTTACAAACATAATTTTGAATTTGTTTTTTCATTTCTATTATCTATTTAATTAATTATTATTTAAATAATTACAGATTTCAATACAATTAATTTACAACTCAATTTAGAATTGTAATGTATTATTTTAATTAGTCAACTAGTGAACATTACTCGAAATTATTTAAATCGTCATTAAAATACTCGTATATTATTATATATGTATTAGCCTTGATACACAAATTGTAGCTTCGTAATGAGAATCCTTCACTAATGTCTCTAATTATAGCCCTTTTCTTTTTCTGAGGTTTCTTTAATTATACTAAGGAAACCTTTCCATATTAGCCTTCATTTTTAACAAATCGTTGATGTATTTCCTTTCCAATTAAAAATCAAATCATCACAGAAAATGGCGATGAAACAATATCAATCATTGTTATGTAACATGTATTTCTTTTATTACTGCAATACTGGGAATTGCTTGATTGATTTACTGGATCTGTCGGTTCACAATTTCCATTACGTGTATGTGATTTATCAACGCAAATTACTGCAAAATTGCCTGAAATGTCCATACAATTCCTATGCAATTAATATAATTCAGTTGTAACATTATATAATGAGGTTCAATCATATTTCAATATTTGCAATAAATTAATGAAAATTAATTAATTAAAGTTTTTTTTATATATAAATTCCTAATTATATTTATTATTTAATTATTAAATGATTTCAAATAATCGAATTGAATTGAAACATAATTTTCTTTTAAATTAGAGAATTTTGTTAATTGATAAATTAATTGAATTAATGTATATTAATTTAGTGCATTAATTCTGGGAAATACGCGATGGAAATTTCTGATTATTACCTAATTGTCATGAATATTGCAGGTATTAATCAATTTTTAAACGCATTACATAACAATTTAATTATTCAACAACGTTTCCACGAACATGGATTAATTCGATGTAAATCCTAATTGGAATTGGGAACAGAACATTTGAAAGAATTGTTACCAACATTAAAATTAATTAATCATTAAATATTCTTTAACATTTTAATAAATTAATAAATTAATACTATAATATAAATAAAATTGAAATAAACCAGGGATCGGCAACATTTTTGTATCGAAGAGCCATTCTTAGTCAGGGAGCCGCATTTTGCCATTAAAAGAGCCACATTGGCCACCCTTGATTTAGACCATTATTTTTGTATGTAATCAATACTGGGCCTAGATGAGCTAAAAGAAGCTCTCATATACGCCCCCCCTGTAACTGTAACAACCTACAATGTATGATATTCTATTTAATAAAAACTAGTTAAAAGTAAAGTATGTAATCAATACATTTTTATAATTATTAAAACAAAATATCACATACAATTTTTTTTTGTATTTTTTCAATCAACTAATATAAAAATAGTAATAGTAAGGTAAATACATAAATTCTGAATAAGTTCAATTTGGATCAAAGTCAGGGAGCCGCACTTTACCATCAAAAGAGCCACATTGCCCACCCTTTATTTATACAAATATTTTTGTATGTAATCAATACATTTCTATAATTATTAAAACAAAATATCACATTCAACTTTTTTTTTTGTAATTTTTCAATCAACTAATCTAAAGATTGTAAATGTAAGGTAAATACATAATTTCTGAATAAATCTAATTTGAACAAGTGATCGGCAACCTCATTCTATTAAGGAGCCGCACTTTGCCATGAAAAGAGTCACATTGCCCACCCTTTATTTAGACCAAAATATTTTTGTATGTAAAAAATAAATTTTTATAATTATTAAAAAAAAAACAATATCACATACAACTTTTTTTGTTAATTTTTCAATCAACTAATCTAAAAATAGTTAAAGTAGGGCAAATACATGATTTCTGAATAAGTTCAATTGTAAACTTGACATACTTAGATTTCATACACAAATTTCAATATCACATTTGTCATGTGATGATGAGGAGCGTGTGTTTATTGGTAATCTTCCAAAATTCTGAAATATCTCGTAAATAACATAGTTTTCATTAAAATCTCGAATCAAACATTCCATTTCTTTGTGTATAATAAAGCAGTCACGTTTCACTCACGGTTTGTTATCGCCGATGCATCACGGCATGAGCGAAGTGTGCGGAAAATCATTTCGGAGTTTTCACGTCAGAAATGATTGAAGCCTGTTTGGATTTCTCAAAGTTTTGATCTGACGACCATCATATGTGTGTATTTTCATTTAATCTATATTGCTTGCTGAATTACACTTTTCATATAGAATTTTCTTTCTATTTTTTCTCCAAAACTTTCATCTTTTAAATGAAAATTTTATATAATTATTAGAATTCATTAGATACATTTATATACGTATGGTCAAATTTTATACTTATTTTTTTAGTTCGAATATTTCTATATTATTAGAAAACGAAAATATTTCTAAAATTAATAAAAATTTACGTTTTCTTTAGTCAAAATTATTTGTTTTTCTGTTACAATGAACAAAAATATTTGTACAATTAAAATTAAATGGGTTTTTGATTGCAATTCAATGTTTTGGTCTAAATCAAAATTTTAGATTCTACTTACAAACTGTTGGAAAGAACATAAAACCTATTCTTAGGTGGTGTCTGTGTCTGTGCCGAATCAAAATCTTGACAATCGTCCAATAAACAATTCACGTTTCGGTGGTGTGGGAGAAATATTTGTGAAAATTTCGTCTGATTTTGGAGAAAGCAATTGATTAGCCAGGTTCTTCGGAGTACGAGAGATGGTTATAAATAGGATCTAATGAAATGCGTTCGAGGGGAAGAACACATAAACGAAGAGCTTAAATTAAACCGCGGCATTGAAATTGGCACAAGAATGGATTTCGTAATATTCGGCCGACATAAATCAAGAAATATATACATGTATACGTGTGTAAAAAATAATCTCCGCTCATTCCTCTCGATTACAAAGCAATCCATGATCGACGTATCAATCTTCTTGTTCCAATTATTCCTATTCATTTTTAGCAGATGTAATTGTAATAATAATATCATTATTTTTAATGTTACACGTACACTATAAAATTAACAACTAAAAGTAAAATTAAACAAGTGGTCCGTTCTAGGTAACTAGTTGGGTTTACGTATATCGTATTTTCACTTTTTTGCAATTTCTAGATGTATTTTTTTATAATTTTGCACAGACAGGTATACTAACTGAAAGCTGTAATTAAAAAAGTACTTTTACTTAAATTATAAATACAAAAATTAAAAATAAAGTAATGGGAAATTAATTTCTTTGATTGGACCATTAGATACGTATTGTATTTTTAGTTTTATGACATTTATAATTTTATTTTTTTGTAATGTTGCACCTACACTATCCGTGATTTGAGACAATCATGTGTGTCGACTAAAAACTGCAATTTTAAAATGTACCTCAACTCCAAATTTTATTTACGAAAACTAAAAATTATGGAACATTTGTTTTCACTTTTATGGGATTCTCAATTGTATTTTTTTACAATATTGTACCTACTCCATGTGTAGTCCATTATAGGAAAGTAGTTGTATTTACGCATATCGTATTTTCACTTTTTTTCAATTAATAGATCTATTTTTTATAATTTTGTAATTAAAAAAAAGTTATTATGTTATATGTACAAAAATTAAAAATAAACCAGTACTCCATGCTGGGAAACTAGTTGCTGTAATTGGACCAAGTGAGGCTTTTTACATTTTCACTTATATTCTCAATTGTATTTTTGTATAATTTTGCACCTATACTATACATGATTTGAGGCTATCAGCTGTGTCAACTAAAAGCTGCATTTTTAAATGTAACTCTTCTCTAAATAATTTGTACTCAAAATAATATTAAATCACTGGGAAACACTTGCATTGATTGGACCAACAGACAATATTTCAAAAGGTGCAAATTGTACATACAAAAATTAAAATTAAACTAGTGGTCCAACCTGGGAAACAAGTTGCTTTGATTGGATCAATAGACGAGTATTGTACTTTCACTTTAATTTACGTTCAAATCATTTGTTTTTAAATATTTTTTCTTAATTATAAATTTTGTTAGGTGGTTCAAATTACGCAACTTACTGCTATAATATTTATTTATACATAATGATGTATCCACATGATTACAGACATACATATCAGGTGTACAATATCAGTTGTCTCTTACTATCTTTATACTCCAATGTTAAGTTGGTACAAGTGAGTGTCATTTATGTTTTATATAATGAAATTATGAGCATATAAATCTGTAATATGTTTTTAATATTCTAATTTAATGCTCATTCAGTGTAACTTATTTAACTAGGTTTTTATATATATTTTGTTATAAAGATTAGATTCTATTAAAGCAGAATTTTATAAAATTTAATTTTGATTTTAATTTTTTTCAACAGTTTTTACTTATTTTGTAATTCATTATTTATGTTTTAAAACATATTTTATTCAATTCTTTTTCAGATATAAATTTTCAATTAATTTTATTATGTTTTATAAGCATATTTTAGTTTATATATATTTCCTAGAAATTAGTTTATATTTGATTTATTTTTGCATATTTTTATTACTGAAAATTTCAATTAATTAATTATTTTAATGTGATTTGTCTTTCAGGTGGAAGATGCCGGCGAGGAAAGGCCTTTTGGCGCCCCAGAACACCTTCCTGGACACAATAGCCACGAGATTCGATGGAACTCGTAAGTAGAGAAATTGAAGTCTTTGAAGCGGGCGGAACAACAAATGAAGACGCAGCGTCTTGGATAATTGCGTTTCCTTCGGAGATAAACAAAAATTGGATTAGTTCCGTCAGTAGGACGAAGCGGATATTCATTACACTCTAATAGCATTGTTTTTGCATTACTTCAAATTATTCCCTTCTCCGTCAACATCGCATCAATCGTGTATTTCTATCCTCCTTTCTTTTAATATACCAGACTTTATGCTCGTTTCGTCAAAACACAAGATAAAAGAATATTCAATATATTCTATTTCAGTTTATAGTAAATATTTTATAATTCATATTTTTAATATTCATATTATGTTACATAAAGAAATGAAATTGTCGATAACAATTTTATTCCAAAAGATATATGTTAAATCTATACATTTACCGATTTTCGTACTTTTACCGGTAAATTTACGTTGAACTTACATTTAGCAACCAAAATTTATCGACTTTACCGTAACATATACAAATACAATTTTTCAAGTTCTACATATTTTTTCATAATTTTCTTATGTTGTACAGCTATACTTCGCATAGTGCGGGTTGTTTCTATATCCCGCACTGTTTGAAGTAGTACTAACCGAGGACTTTAAATGCAGTTCAAATAGATACTTGAATGTAATTCACTTTGTTTTGACTTTTTCAAACCGTACTATGATGAATCCGCATTAATAGAAGCCGCATTATGAGATAATATTTTATTTTTAAACTAAAAATTGAATTAATACAAATACATTCATTTTGTAGAATAACATGAAATCAATAAACACAAAATTTGTTGATGCACAAAATCAAACATGAAATAATATTTTTAAAAGTATTACTTTTTTTGTATAGGATTAATATTAAAATTTAGAAGTGAGTAAAGTAATATTTCACGTGCAGAAATTTCAATTTTTTTTGTATATGAAAATTTCCACATTTCGTTAAATAAAACGTGGACAAACAGTGCAAACTGTACGAGTTTCATTTAAACTTGGAGCTCTCAAAAATAATTACTGATATTAAAAAAATTGAAATAAAATGAGTTGCGAACATTTCCATTATTCTGGGACGAAAAATATAATTCACATATACTAAAAACACGAGCATATTTTCGTAACTGTACTTTTTTTTACATTGACGTCATTCCATAGGATTTAAAGGAAAATGTTTGATAAATGTACGTATCAATTTTGTAAATAATGGAATAACAAGTATTATTATTTCCAGATGGAATATGTTATTTTTTTTTCATTATATAAAATCTAATTTAGATTTTATATAAAAAATAATTGAATTTTTTTGTGAATTCCTTTGAAATATATGCATTTAATTAACTGTTATAAATAGAAAAAAATACTCAGCATTTTGATATTATTATTCCGTGGATACAAAAACAATTTACGTGATTTGAGAGGGAAAAAAGAGAACAAAATGAAATATTTCAAATAAATATTTATGAAACTAATGAAACTGTAGAAAATGAGAAACGAAATTTAATAAAATGATATAACAAAGTAATAGTATTTGTTAATGGGTCTCGGTCCACAATCCAGACAACGGATATCCCGACTATCAAATTCCCAACATTCAAAATCCCGACAATATACTGTCAACCATAATACTGACAGTAACACAATATAGACTTATTCATAATAAATAGTATTAATAAATGATCTAATTGTATTTTAGATTATTTTTTCTTGTTAAGATTTATTATGAATTTATATCAAATAATAAAAGATACTGTCGAGNNNTTTACAAATAAAATTTATATTTAAATGCGTCATATGGAAAAATGACTTATAAACGTGAAATATTACAGAGTGAGATGTTGTATTTCAGTTTTAGAGTCGCTTTTTTCTGGTTGTTGTTTTTTTTTTCACCGTACGTTCATGTAACATGTTGCATTTCCCACGCAGATGCAAATATGTTTCCATCATGACAAATCCACGGCGTATTTATTTCGCATTTACATGGAACTTCTATCATGTATAAAGCCGGATCCGTATTTTTCATCCAAACCAAACCGAAATAATACTTCGCTCCGCAACAAACACATCAATGTTTAAGAAGATTTGTGTTCGTCAAACAAATAAAATATGAACGTGCACTTTCCTTACATAATCTCTACATTCATAACAAAAATAGTTGTAATAATAATAAATATACTATAATAATTAATGTAATACAATAATCAGTGTTAAATATGCGAAAGCCTCGGGACGTAATTTTGCGCCCCCTCTCGTATATTTTCTTATGTCTCTATTTATATTTTTATTTATTTTTGTATATTTTCTTATTTTTTTTTCTCTAAAAGTCTTCATCTTATTTTATAATGTTACTTACTATATAATTTTTTTAAACAACAAATTTTCTTACATTGAGCAATGTAATAATATATAATGATATTGTTTAAATGAAATTAATTTTCTTAAAAAAATATATGTAATAACTATATCTATTACAAATCTTAACTAATATTAGTTAATTAAATGATTACAGAAATATGGCGTATTTTATTCAGTTTTCTAATATTAAACTCTCAAAATTTGAAATATAATATCTTCACGTTTCATTAAATTTCATTATAATCACGCATAATACATGCATAAAATAATGAACAAATTAAAGCAAGAATTATAACCTTTTTAATGAGCCTTCTGTAAGATTTATAGTATTTATTGATTTAATAATTTTTAAATTTTTTTGTTGATTTTTTAAAGTATTTCTATTTTGTTGTTTGATTAATTACTTTTTTTTCAATTTAATAACCTACAAATAATATATTATAATTAAATCATTGAACTTCTTGCTCATTTTTTATACTACGTATTTTTAACTTACTGTTAATTAATACGTTTTTTTTTTAATTTAATCATATACACTAGATAAATAATCAAGAAACATAGTGAAAGATAAAGTAATCCCCTTTCCAATGAAACTAATTTTATATATGTGGAATTTGTCGTTCTCATGTAAGTATCAAAATGATGAAAATTTATCTAGAGATTGTCAAATTTGAAAATGTTATGCATTTTATAAAATTTCTAGCTAATTACTAATGACTATTAAATCATACACTATGCAAATTTAAAGAAACAACCACTATCTACTATTTCATATTTTTCTTGTTATTGAAAACAATATTTTTCAATTTTATACCAGATTTTTTTAAATCCTTATAATTACATCTTTCAATTATATTGTATAACTGGGAAACTTTGAACATTTAATTAGATTGTTTTATATTCAAATTAAAGATCAAATAATGGTCTTTCCAACTAGCCTATTCATGAAATTGATCGTTTCCTTATAATAAAAAATAATATTTTAAATATATAATTTTATATATTTTTTACATTTCTTCATAACTTGATGTGAAGCAAATTTAATTAATAAATGAGGGTAAAATTGCATTATCAGATTTTTACATTTTATTTAATTACTCAATATTTACTTAGACTAATTAGATTTTTATATATTTAAATTAAAGTTAAAATTGTATTTTTTCTTGTTATAAAGACTACTTCCTATCACTAAAGTGTTTTGGTAGATTTATGGTTTTGGTCGTTTTCTTGTAACAAACTGTCAAAGTTGAAAATATAGTGTTTTCACGTTTTATTTAATATCTCAATAACTGCGCATAGTATTTAAATCTTGAAATATGCACATTGAAGAAGAAACTAGTTCCTTTCGAATAAGCCTTCTAATATTTATAGTTCTCGGACAAAAAGTTAAGAAGTTATAGCGAAAAATAAAAATAAAACTGTTACATTATTATTATGAAAGAGTGCAGTTCTTTACAAACTATAAAATGGACATTTTGTTAAGCATCTATATATTAACTGAGTTTGACGTTTCTGCTGCAAATACAGTGAGTTTTCTTTATAAGCGACCAAAGCAGAATCAATTTTCTATAATAATTTGTAATATAAATAAAGGTAAACTTTTACAAGAGACAGAAATATTTTTATGTTGAAATTTAGTATATTATGAAATATTGTCCAATAAATGATTGTGTTACGTAAAAGAATAAATAAATAAATGTTAAAATTGTTTATCATTTTCAAAGGATATATGAAACTGAAAAAAAACTGCAAAATTTGCATGTTCAATGATTAAAAATAATAATGTACAGAGTTTTCCGCATGTTTCATATGAATATTGTCATTGATATTATCTGTCACATAATAGTGTACATATATGCACAGACACAACGAGCTTTTACATTCGATTTTCCCCACCTGTTGATATCTCTGTCGCTGTTTCACCCATGGTCGAATTGGGCTTTCCGTTGCGTCGGTCCACTGTATCAACAGATGCATCGTGACGTTGCCAAGGCCATATGTGTCCGTGATAAGCGCATTATGTGTGCTTTTCTGTTGTCCATTTTTATTGTTGTTGTCGTACAGGACGTGATTAATGTAATGTGTTTGAGTACAACGGAGATAACCGAAAATCAATTGATACGATAGCTCACCGAAATAATACGTTATATAATGTTGTATCGATTCTGGTGTGTATCCCGAAACAGCAAGGCCTCATTTCCAACGTCAACGTTCAGATTATCGCTGCATCCTGGATATGCGGATGAATGGTACAAAACCGAAAATTAATTAAGTTGAAAATACAGTTTATATTCTTTGTGCATTTAAAATACTAACATTTTCAATATTCGTTCGAGAATACGTACATAATTATTTTCGTACTAACGTACCAATATTTATGTTAGTCGGATACTCGTAACAATTCATATATCATCTTTTGTTATAAGTTTTATCCACTTTTTTTAAACTTATTAAATAACAACAGAATTAATCACCGTTGTCCGATGGCGAAATGTACGTTAGTGTGAATATCAAGTACGAAAAACATAAATGCTACTATTTTGATGGGAATTCACTACACATTTTTCTACACAATGTACATTAACTGAACTTTTCTAAAACGTAATATTGTTATCCACATCATCTGAGTTACGTTAATATTTGTACTTCATACGTACGTATTATTCATATATCATAGATATTCATATATTAGATATTAGTTTTCTGATGGCAAGATGTACGTTAGTGTGAACATTAAGTACATTTGTGGGTGTTCGGAAAAAAATAATTACACTTAATCGGACTGTGAATTCCCATATTTACATGGAAATTCTGAGTCCAATTAAATTACCAATTATTGATTATCAAAAACAAATATTTGTTTTCTATAATGTACGTTAACTGAGCGTTTCTTTATACGTGTTCACTATTAATCTAAAAAATCATGGTTTAATTGAGATAAATTATGCATACCATGTAATTAAATTGTACGTACACATGAACATCGAGTACGTTGGTGCGAATAATAGATTTAAATTTATTTCTTATTCAAATCAATTATAAAATAAATCATAATTATACATGAAGTTCTATTAAAATTGATTTCATATTAAGAATTAACAAACAAATCTATGAATAACTAAAAAAATCTTAATTTAAATTAATTGTTCAATAATTTAACAAAGGAAAAGAATATAAAACTCATAATTAACAAATTATTGTTTTCTCAAAATTGAAATTCAATTAATCTATTATCTAGTAATTAGCAAAAATGTATTCCAATTGAACATGAATTGACAAATCATCAGAAATCAAGTTGTTGAAATGGGATTCTTTAGGATAGTAGTAGTAGTAGTAAAGTAGTCCACTCGCGTTCTGCAGAATCCGTACATTCCAAACGCGCTCCACTATCCGCTGAATACCAGAGTCTAAAGCAGTACTCATACATGAGAGTATTCGAAAGATTACTGAGAGGATTACGAGGATTGATAGAAATGTTTTTAAAACGAACAATGCCTTCTTTCATACTCTTTACAGACTAAATCATAATTATTTCTAAAAGTTCAATGCTCTCTCATATATTTCTGTGTCACTAAAATAATTTATGTTTTATTTAACATTTTTTTGCAAAAGTTAATTAGAAAAGGGAAACAGAAGTGTTATATAGAAATAGGATTATTCTAATTATTTGTGACAATTGGACATCAAATATTATTTATATTTAGTAGATTGTTTATCTGCAATTTACTTATAAAAGTAAGGAATTATCATTATGGAACTAAAATATTATCAAATTGATGAAAACAAAATTTGTTATAAATCAATGTTTCGAGTCATCATGGATATACAAGGTGGCGCAAAAGTAATGTCATAATTTTAATTGGCTGCCATTTTTGCAGATGATGCCAAATGTCACTTTGCTTTGACATTTATGATGTAGATATATATTTAATTAGTTTTCAACAAGACATGGAGCGATACATACCTCAAGAACGTATTTATTGTTACTGCTTATTTGCCCATTTCCACTTAATTGGTTATGTTAACAAACAACATTTGCTTTTCTGGGGCACAGAGATTCCACATGTAATGCAAAAAGATCTAATGCATCCCCTCAAAGTAACTGTTTGGTGCGAAATTCGGAGTGAAAAAGTGCCACCGTAACCGTAAATGGGACGAAGCAACCGCTCACACAGCTCGGGAAACTTTACTTTTGCGCCACCTTGTATTAGTAAAATTGTAATAAACTTTATGAAGATATTTATAATTGATTTTTTTATTAATAAATTGTAACTAATAAATATTATTATATTATGAAACCCGGCACATCCACCATTTAAAATTGAATTAGTTATAAATATTTATAACTTTTGTATACTTGTTACAAATTTTTAAATTTTATTATTTTTTTTATCATATTTCAATATATTTCTCAAACGCTTTAGTCTTTGAAAACAAATTGTTCCAATTGTTTCATTATTTATATTAATTGTTACAAGGAAATTAGTTTTCGAACTTTTCTATTTTCGAACACCTTTTTGGAGGGAATTATATTAGATAACCGAGATTTTACTGGATATTGTTTTTATTATTCTATATAAGTTTTGATTGTCAGATTTTAGTATTTTTTTAGAAATGTTAAATGACGAAAGGCCTAAAGCATACAGAGTCATTTAATGAAACAATAAACCAAACTATGTATAATAAAGACAATGTAATATAAGTAAAGGATGTCCCAAATTTGCAAGATATAATTTTGATATAACATAACATAGGTTTTTAATTAGAAATTGTTATTGTTTTATTTGGAATAGCATATTGCTTTTGTAGAAAATTTTCATGACTTTTTTTACATAAATGTGGCTGAATTTCTTCTTTCAAGGCGTGAGTTATCGTGATCTTGTTGCCATAAACCCTCAATCCACCCTCGTCCACATCCATATCTTGTGATTTAGGCAATACAAAACTGGATTATCTAATTGATCCAGTCTCATTGATTTTTTTTAATTAATCTTTGTTCCGACCATATTTTGTACGAAAAATGCGTACTGTAAGTGACAAACCTTCATTATAAATAAAACAATTGCAATTTGCAATTAAAAACATATGTAATCTATCAAAAATACTTCTTGCGTAAATTTTGGGACACCCTATACAAAGTATACATATATTTTAATAATATATTTATTATACATTTTTGGCCCACCAAACTATTTTGGTTGGATACCCGTTATTCAATTATTATTTAATTAATATATTAAGTCTTTAAATTGATGTAATTCTTAATATTACGTGCAAACAATATATGTTCGAAATTGATATTATTTTACTAATTTATTATTTAAAAATACATAACCAATTATCAAAAAGTTAATAAATCCTCAATAAATAATGAACTCAAAATAAATTATTGTCGTGTCCCGGGATTCAAATATTTCTGGTCACTGTGGAATATCTCGTAATTATATCTCTTCTATGTCTAGGTTTATTACTAGGATTTTTATGAGTCTAACTAGGATTCGGGAGGACTCTCCTCTAAGACTAAAACTAACTTGGACTAGCCAACAGCTAAGAGTAGGACTATCCATGACTTGGACTCTGACTCTTTTAGGACTCTCCTTGTATTACATAAATATCCTGTTATATAGTAGTGAATTAGCATAGTGGGAGTACAATATTTGGTAAGGGAAAATAGTACCTAACTTTCCAGTGATTAGGCATATGTACATATTAGTAATCATTATCGATTGGCACTTTGAATTTGTGCACAACATGGTGATTAACAATAGTTATTAAAAATAGTGGTTACACAATGATTAATTATGGAATCTTCCTAAGTACTATTTGTACGAAGTCATAATGACTTATTTACATACACATGTATAAAATAATAAGGGATAACAAAATATAAACAATAACGGTTATACATAACATTATTTTTTTCATCGAAAGCAAATACACAATGTCCTTAAATATTGCGATTGAAGAAGTCCTGAAAGGATTTTTTTGTCCTTTAAGGAAAATTAACCGAAATCTCGGTAAATCTCGTGAGAGATTTGGAGAAGAAGAATCTTCTCCAAATCTATTAATTTTTATAGTTAGGCGGACTTATTTTGATTTCAGCAAAGCCCCTTTCGTTGCGGTTTTTCTCTCCATTTCTCTGTTTTTTTTTCTCATTTCTTTTTTGTTAAGTAATTCGAGGTCACAAAAGGGGGAGAATCCGAGTCGAGTGAATTCAATGCTAAATAAAAATTCGTGGATCTTATTTGGACGAGGCTCAGACCTTAAGCTCGGCGCTTTACAAATAAATGAATCGTCTTTCAACGAAAGAAAATATGTAATAAAGATATAGAAAAAAAGAGATTGAAATTAAACGTATTTTTATAAATGAATCACAATTATCAAATGTATTTTGTGCTGCGATATTCGCGTGTTGACGAGATCCATTTGTTCTAAGAAAAGCATCTAATCAACACCAGTGTTTATGAAGATTTTGAACGTAGATGTTTGGATCTGAAATAACTGAGGCTATTGCGATTTCAGTTTCCTTCTTTTTTCATGGCCAAATGTACTGCATCACAGCATTAGTAAAGGTACACTACGCACATCATGTGTATGGGATCATCAACAAAAGTGTAGTTGTACACTTCATACTTGTTACGTAATTATAAAAAAATCATTGATATTTATACATCAATTACAAATTTAATTATTTTTTTTTTGTTAATTAATGAATTACATTAAAATCCTCTGTAAAGTGTACATTTCATTTGATTCATGTCTTTTGATTTGAAACACTTGTATTAAATTTATATGGGGAAAACACATGAGGGATATTTTTTCTAATTGCATTCGCGTTTGCTTTGTAGCTTTGTATAGCTTACATTTTACATCCGGAGCGAGTCAAAGTCAAAGCCTTCAATTATATTTTTTTTTATCTAATTAGTTTTATGTGCTTCCGAGTAGACGAGACACAATTAAACTTGATTGAGTTTCATGTAACGTTTAACATTCTGAGCAAAGAAAATAATACATCCAGTCTACTTGATATTACAAACTCAGTGTTTAAGAAGACTTTTAACGTCTTAATTTCAAACATGTTTCATATATTATTTAAATGAATTGCAACAAGCGTTCGGTTAACGTACAAAAGTTGCACTAAGTTAATGTACGTTAATCCGATAAGGAATTTGTATTGAATGCATTTACTATATTCTCCTTGTTTATATTAACGTACTCAATGTAAACTAACAATTCCTATATGTTGGAAAATATATGTAGATAATTATTTTTCATATCACATCTATAGAATTGAGTTTAAGTGAAATACAGAAGGCGTTCAGTTAACGTACAATACTTGCTCTAAGCGAATCTACGTTTCATATAGTGTCTCCTCATTCGCACGAACATACTCAACATGCTATTAAACTTACCATCATATGTATGTGGATATTTCAATTAAAGACTTTATGTATGTTTGAAAATATATTGATTGATTGTGTTTCATACGGCAATGCATTTAAGTGAAATAGAGTCCCCGTTCAGTTAACGTACATAATTTGCGCTAAGCACATGTACGTTAAACGGATTGTAAATTTTCATATAATGCATGCATTTACTATATTCTTTAATACAAACATGTCTCTTTATACGCAGGAACGTTTATGAAGTTCCAGCATCATTTACAAATAGATATTTCAATTTTATTTCAGTATTTTCTATTATAAAACAAATTTCAGTTCATTTATATACTCGAAACGACTTTTGAATGTTCACAAATAATAAACTAATTTGATTTGAACAAAAGTTCGATAGGTCGGACTGTCATTAATGTACGTTGTTGCGAATACCTGTACGTAATTTCGGACATAATACAGTATATAAGTACGGAAATAGCGCCGTAATTAATAATAATACGTTTGTTACATAAGCTCTGATTGTATTTAAAATAAAATATAATTTTAAATGAAGTAGAAACACTATTTATTTATATAAATTTATTGAATAACAAGCACAATTTTATATAAAAATGAAAACAATGACCTTTTATTACGAGGAATTTCGTATGTCAGTTCTTTCAGGTTTACAATTTTTTTTTACGTCAGACTTGTTCACTACGAATGTCTGGATTTTCTCGAATAAGTGATGAGAGTGGTAAATGCATTTCCACTACGGTAATCCTATTCAGGGTATATGTGGAAACGGAAGTTTCCAACGGCGCGACAAAAGTTAGTGATCGATAAAAGGGCAAATACGTATTTGCACTTCGTCATATAAAATATTTCCGTGCGTTTGCTGCATTGGCAACTAAGGATAAACCATAAGGCAATCCCTGCGCACCTCGAGTAGTCTTGACAAATAAAACCACTCTTCAACATATTTAGATACAGTTTGTATGGTTTGAACTTCAGAAAATGTGATAAGTGAAAGGTTTAGTATACAAATTCAAAAACAATTCTTATTTTGTTAAAAAATAATTATACTTTAATGCCTTATTTGGACCAACTACACATTTTATTAATTAAAAAAGAGAATATAAAAGACAAATAAAAGTAGACAAATGTATATATTAAAAATCAGATTAAAAAGTCCAATCAAGGGATCTTGTTTCCCTGAATGGACCACTTTATTTCAATTGACTTAACTAAAAGTAAACCAAACGTACTTTTTTGTTCAATTAATAATTAAAAGTAAATTAAATTGGAAAATGTATAAAAGTAATATTTGCGGTCCAATCAAGGGAACTTTTTTTTCCAGAATTGACTACTGGCTTTATTTAAGTTGTTTTAAGTGTACATTAAGTAAGTAGTTTATAAAATTAGAAATATTAAACAAATTAAGTATAAAGTATGTAGTCCAATCAAGGCAACTTGTATCGTTGTAATTTTTGGAATCTTAAATATAATTATAACAAATTATTTTTCTGGTGATCACATTTTCATAATTTTATTTACATTAATTTTGTATAATAATGTTTACATAATTAGGTGAATTTTGCATAAATACTAATCAACTAAAGTGCGTAATGATAAAATTGTGTTTTTCTTGCGATTAAGTGAATCGGTTCGTTTGGTCTTATTTGTCTTCGTTAAAGGAAGTACAATTTATGATGCTTGTAATGATTCTGCAGCGCCGAATCCTAATTAATTGCTTTGATTCGAACGTCAATAACAAAATTTTAGTGGAGTGATGTTTGGTTAGTGCAAAGCTCGCATCACCTTAGGGCGGATTTGCGTAGTCGAAAGTTGCAACTGTACCGAAACTAAATGGATGGAAATCTCTCCCTCAATCTCTTCGCTTCCTCCGCAGACGCATCGTACTCATACACAGAAGATCATCCGCCAAATTACGCTAATTACCTTCGGTATGTTAACAAAAACACGTCGGGCCCAAACGATCATGTAAGCGTTTGCATCTGCAAAATACTACAACTCATTAGTGTAACATCCCTTCAGTTTAGGTAACTTGAACAACCTTTGTGCATGTTAGCTAAACATCCCGAAATTAGTTTACATGTAGCTGAAAATATTTAAGCAGGGGACTAAAATTCCTGCGTGAATTAAAACTGCCACAGGTAATTCTTTATGTTTGAGCTCACATTTAGAAGGGAAAGCAAAGGGGATGTTATGTAAATGCACATGAAATATTCTGTTTGCGTTCTAACGCATAATTTGTTTCAACTTGAAGTTTTCCTAATTGAAATATAAATAGAATTAAAAATGATAAAAAAAAGTTGTTATAATTTTACATAGCGATTAGAAAAAAATAAATTTATATCTTTCTATGTAAACATTTAAGAAATAGCGGAATTTCAGTTTTCGAACATAATTTGATATTAAAGTTAGTTGAAAATTGAATTGTTTGAAAACCGAAATTCCATTATTATTTATGAAAAAAAATCTGTTCTCGAATATTAAATTACTAATGGATAATGTTACTAATTGAGATATAAAGAAATATAAAAATTGTAAACTAAACATGTTATTATAATAACACATATTGGTTTCTTTTGTATTTAATGATAAAATGATGTAAAGCTAAAAAAAATTGTAATTTTGGTTTTCGAACATAATTTGATTTAAATATGAGTCGAAATATGAATTGTTCGAAAACTATGACTATCCATTAGTATTTACTCCAAGTAAAACTTTTACTAATTGAGATATTAAAAAATATATAAATAGAAAAGTTATAATAAAATAAATACAAATAAAACATGTTTGTGTATAATATCACATATTGATTAGTAAACATACAAAATTAAGATTTTTCTTGAATTTATTGATAAAATTAAGTAAACCTTAAAATGTAGTATAATTTCGATTTTAGAATATAATTTATTAGTGAAAGCTAGTCAAAAATTGAATTGTTCGAATAGCGAGTTCATTAATAAGTTTACTAAAATATAATTTTTATAATTAAAAAATATATAAATAAGACATGTTATTATATTATATTTATTGATAAATGATGTAAACTTTAAACAAATAGTGAAATTTCTGATTTCGAACATAATTTGTTTATAAAGTCTAATCGAAAATTGAATTGTCCGAAAACCGAAACTCCATAATAATTTTATTAAAATTTAAAAAATATAGTGGTTAGATGAATTTCGCACATTATTTGATCCTGGATGCTAGTTGAATATTAAATGGTTCGAAAACCGAAACTTCATAATAGTTAATGTAAAAATTCAAAATACGTTCTCGAAGCTCGAATTATTTCAGTTCAAAACTCTGTACAAAAGTAATGAAAATGACTAAAATCTTAATAATTTTATGCAAGAGATAAAATATAACACATAATAACAAATTAGTTTCAACTGTGAATTGTAAATATCTAAAATATTCAAAATCTGTTTAATTTAAGAGCTGACTTCATTGAGGTTTCGGTCTATATTTATACCAATACAATTTACAATTGTTTTGTCTGTAAGTTCAAGTTATTTTTAGTTATTTATTTGAGGCAAGGTTGCGTATGCATTGTTTTGACCGTACTGAAAACGCATATAATTTGTTTTGACCTATTTTTACATTTGTTTTCTTCCATAATTATTCAAACAAAACTCTGTTATTTCACAATAATCATATTAATTTTTTTATATTTCAGCACTTTTATTCATATCTTAATTAGATTTGATTGTATACAGGATGGAATTTTATAATGAAAAATAATGTGAGACATTTTGTATTTCTTATTTAAATTTCAATTAATTTGTTTAACTCTATTAATCTTCTTAGAATTAATTGAAAAAAAAAACATGAAATTGAAATATCACAATAATTGTGATTTGTTTCTAAAATCTGATAGGTGAAAAGTAAAATTTTCATTTATAGTTTCTTTGTCTGCGAACGTAAAATTGAAACTAGGAAACCCAATATTCTCCGTGGTTTCCGGTTTATGTTCCGAATCGCCAACGTGATATTCGTTAAAACTTACGAAACTGCAAGTGAAGCAGAAATCAATTGCAACGTAACCAATACGAACAGTCTACCATAAAATCGAATCATAATTCAGAGTTATATGATCGTTCCTTGATTGGATATTATTAATTGGATGGATAGGTAACACCAATCGAATTCCTCATCGCGATAAATGAGCAGTGGTAATAGGATAAAGCATCCAAAAATAGGTACAGCGCATTGTGTCTAATGGAAGAGCAAACAAATCAACTGCAATTGCACGACGATTCTGAAGAACCGTTAATCAATATTTGTAATTTCATCCGGAGACTTCTCTTGGAAACAGGACAGAATAACAGG
>NW_017096427.1:355135-369571 GCF_001412225.1 Nicrophorus vespilloides
TTCGATTAAGTTACAAATACACTTTCGAAATCCGCAAGAAATAAACAATATAAAATCCCTCAAACTATAATTCCGAATTATTTACGTATCAAAAGACGTGTAAATAATTCCAATAACATTGTGAAATAATAACAAAAAAAAATATCCATGCTATAATTAATAATTCATAGGTTTTATTTATTTTTTAATATTTTGGAAGGGATTTTTTTTATTTTATGAATTATATACGATTGGGATTTACAATTGTTATTCGTTAATTAAATCATGGGGTTTTGCGGGTCACAGTATTGATCCTGTGTGTTTTTCAAACTGAAAATACTCTCTATTTTTTTTTGCCAATTGCATGCATAATGTCCCAGAGAAATATATTTTTCAATCCACATTTCGTTTATGAATAAATTTGATTCGTGTCAGTATTTTGTACGAATTTTGAATATTAATACGAATTTGTAAATTATTGTTTTTTTTTTGATAATTGCAATAAATTACAGCAGATGAAAATAATAAATACAACCTTTTATTATATAATAGTCTTTATATTATAAAATATATTAAATTAGATGTTTCAAACTAATCAAATCATTGAAATTAAAACTGGTATAACATAAACAGAATACGAAAGGAGGCTTAACAAAAAGTAACGTTTATTTTGTGACACCTAGTAATCAATTTTAAGATGATTAATCTTCAACTCAGAAGATTTGGATTTGTTTGTTATATGTTTATAAATATCAAATTGCTAAAAGTTGCGAATTTTGATCAATAGATGACGTCTTTCTGTGCTCGTTTGTACATTAAGGTTTATACCTGCGCCTTTACCATTCAATTTTTTATAATTTTAAATTAAGATCATACTTCACAGGATCATTTCTGTAGTGTATCTTCACAACACATATCACAAATGTGACATGTATACAAACCACGATGACGAGTCGTAGTTCTGCTATCTGAGCGTGAGGCAGAAGCCTTTGCATTCTTCTGAATCCGAAGCTTCATCGATGACCGTTCGCTTGGTTTCTTTGAAATTTAGTGAAGGATAGTAGAACATTCCGAGTGGCTTTTTTATATAATCTAAATATAATTAGTTTTTAATGTTTAATACAGCATTAGCAAGATTTTTGTTCTTCAGTTTTTCGTTCATAGAAGTTCATTGTTTAGTAGATCATGTTTGTATCTCTTCCGTAAATTGCCTATTACAATTGTTGACACGATAGTAGATGGAAGTGTTGTTTATGAGGGTGTTTCTTGCAAAAGTATTTAAATTTCATATCATGTTAAATTGGATGTATTAAACTATACATAAGTGAAATTAAGACTGAAATAACTTCAACACAAAACAAATAGTGGTTTATCAGAATAGTTAAGTTTTTTTTTAGTGATATCTAATATCTTATTTTAAGAAGACTATCTCCCAATCTACAAAATTTTCAATTCTTTGTTACGTATTATTTAATATTCTATTAAAGTGGTAAACATTTCAAGTGAAAATATTTGAATTTTCATCGATAGATGTCACCTTTTGTGCGCTCGTTTGCGCATTTTGGTTAATACTTATGCCTTTACCCTACACTTTTTTTAAATTTTAAATTAAGATCATACTTCACAGGATCATTTCTGTAGTGTATCTTCACAACACATATCACAAATGTGACATATATACAAACCACGATGACGAGTCGTAGTTCTGCTATCTGAGCGTGAGGCAGAAGTCCTTGGATTCTTTAGGATCCGAAGCTTCATCGATGACCGTTCGCTTCATTTCTTCGAAATTTAGTGAAGGATAGTAGAACATTCCGAGTGGATTTTTTAATTAAATCTAAATATAATTTGCTTATAATATTAATGCAGTTTTAGCAAGATTTTCGTTCTTCAGTTCTTCAGCTTTAGAAGTTCATTGATTTGTTCATTTTAGTGGTTCTTCGGTTAATTGTATATTATACTTGTTGTCGTAACAGCTTATTGAATTAAAGCTTTTGAGCATGTTTCTTGAAATATAGGAAATAAATATCATATAATGCTAAATTAGATATTCTAAACTTTACATGACTGAAATTAATACTGACATAAAAAGTAAAGTAAAGTTTCTTATGTGACACCTAATATTCTCCTTTAAGAGGACTATTTCCAAATTTACAAAATTTTCATAAGTTTCTTAAATATTTTTAATAGTTGATTAAAGTGGTGAAAATTTCAAGTGAAAATATATGAATTTTAGTCAATAGATGTCCCTTTTTGTTCTCGTTTTTACATTTAGGTTTATACCTGCGCCTTTACCCTTCAATTTTTTCCAATCTTAAGTTAAGATCATACTTCACAGGATCATTTCTGTAGTATATCTTCACAACACATATCACAAATGTGACATGTATACAAACCACGATGACGAGTCGTAGTTCTGCTATCTGAGCGTGAGGCAGAAGTCTTTGGAATCTTTTGAATTTGAAGCTTCATCGATGACCGTTCGCTTCATTTCTTCGAAATTTAGTGAAGGATAGTAGAAAATTCCGAGTGGCTTTTTAAGTAAATAAAAACATATTAAACAATTCTAATTTATTAGATTCGTCACAGTAATAATTAATTACAATTATTACATAATTATTACTTATTATGTCAAAAATTGTAACATCAATATAAGAATTAAAAATATTTAAATGGAGGTAAACTATTTAATTTTTCGCGTCATATTAAATTTTTATATTAGAGAAATCATGCGAATTTTATGCATTTCATAGCGTTAACAGTAAAATAGTTTAAACCGGTTTATTTCACTGGGCGCAACCAAATAAATAAACGATCGTAAAAACCTTCCAACAGTTTATATGTTCAAAGATCATAAAATGCTATTCAGTTGAAATTTGATAGTTATGATTGACGTTATGTCATATATACATAGTTTAATAAAAGTTATTGCAAAAAGTTATTATAGTTGTTTTTTTTAAATATATCATTCAGATATCATTCATATATAATTATTTAGGAAAAAGTCCGGACAAGGAAAATATCTAAATTAAATAGAATTTGATATAATTATAATAACAGAAAAGAGTATTTTAATTTTAACACTTGAAAATTTTGCATAGAATAAATAATCATTTTTTATAAACAATGATTTATTAATACAAAACTAAGTTTAGTATCAATAAAATTCAAATAATTTAGTTTAAAAACTAAACAAAATATGTTGTAGTTCAAATTATAAAAAATGTGAAAAAATTCTGAAAACTGAAATATATTTATATTTAATGATACGTTGTTAAATAATTTACTTAAAAACGCAATTAAATTTTATTGAAATTTATTTGTTTTAGTGGAAGTGTAATATGAACTGCGAATTTTTGCAGGTGAAAATAAAGAGACGTTCGAAATTAAATTTCTATTAGCATTTTGATGGAATGATTAAATGCACGTTTAATTGCTATAACTTTCTCATCGCGAATACAGCATAGCTGACAGTTTCACAAAATCAATTCCTAATTAGAACCCGGTGCATATGTTCGTTCCCTTTGTGAGTATGTTAGTATATATATATATATACGTATATGAGGTTATGGTATGTGTGTTAACAATTTCAGTATGTCAAGTAGTTGCACAATGAACGCTGCAACTACATTGCGTATCGATTTTAAGTGTGCTTTATAAGCCTTTATTTCTAAAGGACCGTAAAAAGTTATTAAAGAAATGAAGGAACTTTGATTTTTAATATTAATATTTTAGAACTTTGAACTAAGAAAATAAAACAAATATTCGATGTACGTACACTTTATAGAAAGATTTTTTGTATTCGGACACCAAACATATATTCAGTTAATGAATTTACCTAGACATATGTAAAATCATACAAAAATCAATATGAAAATAGTAAAACTGTACGTTGATATGAAAGTCGAGTACGTAGTGCGGACAACAAACACATATTCGGTTAATCGAACAAATGATGTTTGTTACTCGATCACCCACTTTATTGATTCGAAATTTAATTTTCTCACTAGACTATATGAATCAGGACAGATGAAAGCCGCACTATAAGGTATTGCTGTATTTTCAAATCAGTTCAAATGTATTGAAGTTTAATACAAATTAGAGTACGTTTTAAATTAATGTTATTGCAGTGTTGAAATTTAAATATTTACATTAATAAAGTCCATCTGGATTAATATTTGTTTATTTGCAATGTGCGTTTCACATTTAATGCTACGATAGTTCATAACGTGCGAGTAATTTTTACACGCGAATTACAATTGCATGCAATGTTCATCCCCTACGAGCGCGCAGCTTTTATATTTAGCTACAAATATGGCAAAAATAACACACAACAAGCAGCGTGATTTATTTTCAGCACTTTACATTCAATTTTATTTTCATTTCCTCGTTTTCAATTAGTCTTTGTTCACTTAGCGTACGTTCGATAATACGTACATGATTATTTATGGTCATCTGTTTCTACTAATGTACAAATATTAGTATGTGCGTACAATTATGTCGTTTAGATCAGCGTCTGTATATGAAGGATTGAATTCACATGTATTTCATCAATTTTTATTGAAAACTTGTTTTAGAATATTGTCAGCATTTTACGTTTAGTTTTATTTTCAATCTTTTGATATATTTATACTCCTTGTTCACTTACATTAATTTAAAGTACGTTCGATAATACGTACATAATTATTACACTCATCTGACTGAATATACTGCAAATATTTGCATAAGCGGGTCTACATCGCAAGCCCAACAAACCGTCTATTGAAATCACGACTATATCGAAATCCCTACTGTATCGAAATCCCGACTGTATTAAAGTCCCGACTGTGTCAAAATCCCGACTACCATAATCCCGACAATCAAAATCACGACTATATCGAAATACCGACTATCATAATCCCGACTATATCGAAATACCGACTATCATAATCCCGACAATCAAAATCCTGACTATATCGAAATCCCGACTATATCGAAATACCGACTATCATAATCCCGACTATATCGAAATCCCGACTACCATAAAAATTTTATTGTAGAAATTTATAACAATAAAAGACACTGTCGGGATTTCGATATAGTCGAGATTTTGATTGTCGGGATTTTGACATAGTCGGGATTTCGAACGTCGGAATTTTGAGCCAGCCGCGATTTCGAACATTGGGATTTCGATACACGGGATTTCGGTTGTCGGACTTGCGATTGCCACAGGAAGCATTCATATTATGTATTTTATTTTTGTTCAAGTTAATTTTTTTTTTAAATATTAAGAAGAAAATAATCTGACTCAAATAAAATTTAAAAAGTGGCATGATTTAAAAATCAATATGAACTGTACGTTTGTTTGAAAATCGTGTACGTTAGTGCGGACAAAAAGATATTTGTGTTTTAAAAATATAATGCAATTATATTTATATAAATTCACCTTTTCCATTAATGTACAATCCCATTATAGATCAATTTGTTTAATTATGTACGTTAAGTGAACATTAACAGTACATTTATAATACACGTTTCAGTCATTTAATATAGATTGTGTAATTATTAATTCATTTCGATTTTCCGATCGAACGTGCTCTTTCTTTCCTCATCCAATTAATTTTCACGTGTATGTGAATTGAGGTTTGTGCTTTATTGTTTCCTGTTCTAATGGATATGCGGTAATTACATTTCAATTAACTTCACGACTATCAATGGTTGTACGTCGACTCTGCATCGGATTTCAGGTCACAAATGACAACTGGTTTAAATCATTGGCAATTTTCGTATGTCGCAACTCGTGGAAATTGTATCACCTAGCCGTATGCATTTACAAATTACATTTGAATTAGTAACAAATACGTTAATTAAATCTATTCAATTTAAATTGATTGTATATATAGAAAGTTGTGATAAAATCAATTATAATTCAGATATGTATCTAATGACGATGTAAGTTTAATATTTGTTCGTTAATACGTACATGATTATATTTAGTACTTTATTTGAACTAACCTACATATATATTAATTATTTGGAAAAATCGGCGACATGTAAATTCATATTCATATTTACTTCAAGTCATCTTTTTTTTAAATAATACTGATTTTAGCGAAAAAAAAAAAACAAGTAACGATATTTATTTTCAGCAATTCATATATAAATTGATTCAATTTCTTTATGTAAGTACAGGAAAAGTTCACTTAACATACATCATTTTATAGAACGTTCGATAATACGTACATAATCATTTTCAGCGCTCTGAAATACAACATTAGCAATTTTCGATCATTAAGAAATTAATATAAATATTTTAAATTTCATGCAAAACTTGCATAATTATTTTAAATTTGTAACAAACAAAAAACACTGAAATAAAGAAACAAGAGACTTTCATCTATGTTTGTGTATATTTTTCTAAGATAAAAATAAGTACATTATATAATATTATATAAAGTGTAATTTGAAAACTTCCAACAGTAATGATGTTCATTAAAAACAGGTATAAAAATGCATAGATCTTTCTTGTCCTAATATGATTTTCGTGCATTTCGCTTCGGTCTATCCCAACAGCAGATTTAAATTGGAATGCAAACTACTGTACTTTTATCATGAAGGAAACCGAAATGGTTACCATAGAGAACAACAGTTCGTGCAGAAAACTAATTTGTGAACTTTCCATTCTCTCTGCTACGGTTACTCTCCGTACAAAATGTACATTATTTTTGTTTCTCTTCGTCCATTCCTACCCTTATCTTCCTCTTCGTCCTTTCATCGTTCCTCATAATGTAACAACCGGAGCTCTGCTTTTGTTTCTTCTTATAAATAGATATTTTTTTCTTCGTTGCCGCATTCCAACTTTTCTGAGGTCCCCGTATTTCTGGAGTGTAGAGTCTAGACTCTTGTAATTTATAACCAATAGCATTCATTATGAGACTATACTGCAAGAATTATTTGTTCGTGTTATCGAGCTTAATTTAAAGCAATGTACGTTAAATGAACGAAGACTATTGTAATTGAAAAACAAAAACATTCATTATGAGACTTTGTTATATAAATTATTTGTTCGTCTTATCGAACTTAATTTAAAGTGATGTACGTTAAATGAACGAAGACTATTGTAATTGATAAATAATAATATTCGTTATGATAATTCATTATATGAATTATTTGTACGTTTCGTCGAAGGTACTTTAAAATGTACGTTAAATGAACGAAGACTCTTGTAATTGATAAATAGTAACATTCATTATGAGGCTTCATTATATGAATTATTTGTACGTTTTGTCGAACGTACGTTAAATGAACGAAGACTCTTGTAATTGATAAATAATAACATTCGTTATGAAGTTTCATTATATGAATTATTTGTACGTTTTATCGAAGGTACTTTAACAAAAACATTTATTATGAAACTTTACTATAAGAATTATTTGTTCGTAATATCCAATGTACTTTAAAATGATGTTAAATTAAATGAATGATAACTATTATAATTGATAAACAATAGCATTAGTTGTACATTAAAAATGTACGTATTATCGAACGTAATTTAAATTGGTGTATGTTAAATAAAGGTTGACTATTGTAATTGATGAAAAAAAAAACAATTATTATGAGGTTTTATTATATTAATTATTTGTACGTAGTATCGAACTTGAAGTACGTTAAATGAATAATGACTAGTTGTATCAAGATATTGAACATTAATTTAAATATAATTATGAATCATCATCAGAATTATCCATCTATAATCCAAATACAGTGGAACCTCGAACAACGAGCATTTATTTTAAGGAGCAAAATAAATTGTAAGAAAAATGACTCGCTTAACGAGCGACGTTTCGCATAACGAGTATCGATGAGAAGTCCCGGATTGCGCGTCTGCTACATCATTTTTAAAACATGTGTACACATATTATGTGCATTGTTGAATATGTTTCACTATACGAGTAAAAATCCAGAAATTTTGGAACGGATTAAACTCGTTAAGCGAGGTTCCACTGTATAACTCACGTCTTGTCTGTTGTTTTCATCTATTTATTATCAATTGCCATTAATTATATAGTATGTTTACAACAGTTTGTACTTTTATGTTTTATTTATACACAATATTAAATTCCATTTGATTCGCTGAAATTCCGTTAATTGAATTTGATAGTATTGCAAATATTCGCAGTGAAATATTAATTGTTGATGTTATGTGCTTTTAATTAGTTTTTAATTAATTCCGCAACAAGGGGAATGTCAATTGTGCAATATAAATAATTTAAATTAATTGTTATAAATATTTAATTTTCTTTGATTATTGAAAATTATACATAAAAAAATTAAAATAATTTAAATTTGTAATGTTATACTTTTTTATTTAATTTACAAATGCTAATTAATAAAATGGCGAAGAATAATTAAATATTAATTAATATAGCATTAGTAATTTATTGGACAAGTTTATTTATACATAATTTGTAACGAAATATATATTTTTTTAATTGAAATATTAATATAAAATAAATAAAACTCACAAAAACATGAATGTTTTATATGAATTCGATATAGGTAAATTCTACACATAACTGTAGAAAAAAAAACTTTACTGAGGTAAAATTAAATTAAATGAACGTATTCCAATTGAAATTCTTCGTTTCGTAAATATGAGCATACCTTCCACTTATTTTTTTGGCAATAAAGTTCATTTTTATAACATTTTTTCTAACGTTTTTATTATTAATTATAAAAAAAATGTTATAAAACCTGAATGAAATTAATAACAATATGTACATGAAAGCACAATTTCTCACATTTTTTTTTATTTCTCACAAATAGGAAAAAAAAGTAAGTACGTAAGTGCAGGGAATTACGTTGAAGACGATTTTTCAGGAATCCGAGTCCATTAATCATGAGGATATTGTTTTTCTCCTTCAGCGAATTTATTCCATACACATTTATTTTTTTTGTGCGTCGTTTAATTGGTGTCGGGCTTACTACAGGCTGGAACTGAATTATGAGTCTTATTGTCTGCGCCTCCTTCACGTTTACAAGAAATTCCATAATTAAAGCTCGGAAATTAATTAAGCTAATCCGTCTTTGTGGTATCTTCGATTTTTCACACTCCAGTTGACAATTAAACAGTGCAGAAAAAAATAGAAAGTATTTAGGATTATATAATACATGTTATAAATCGTCTTGAATTGTTTCCATTAGCAATTATTTTTTTTATATAAAAAGGTAAGTTTATTTATATAAAAATATTTAATATTATCTTCTCTTACATTTAAGGATGGTTTTAGAAAGTAACTTTTTCTAGAGTTTTTAACGTATATATTATGAATCTTTCTTTATCGAATTCAAATGAAACATTGTTTTATTCATGTTAAATTAATATTTCAATGTAAGTTTTTTTTTATATTTTCTAATTAATTACTTTAATTATTTGATTAAAAACATAAACATTGAAGTGTCGTGGCCGACAAATTTATTATCATCTATTGTATAACTAATATATACATTTGTTAGATCTACCACTTTCTTCTTAATTATTGCAAATCATATTTCACGTATCCATCAAACGGATACTTACACGTGATTATTTAAAATAACTTGTGGAATACAGCTCCATTTTGAAATGAACATATTTTTGTATTATATAATTTAGTCTAACTGAGGAGTTGGTGTTACTTGAAGAGTCCACGGAAGACCACTTAGTTCTTAAATACTAACTTAAGAGGAGAATTTAACTCTTAGTACTTATCCATGAGATCAACTATTGTATAGTTGATTTCGCAATAAAAACTCTGACGTTTATAATAAAACCAATTAAGAATATTGCATTTAATATTCAAAAACCCCTCTAAGATGCTACGACGACATAACTACGAGATAATCCATAGTGTCCAGAGATTTCTAATCCCGCGACACGACAAAAGGGTATAAACAGAAGAATTTATAATTCATATACATTATTTAATGCTCTAAAGACGATTAACAATAAGAAATAAAATAATATTTTAGATTCATTTATTGTTATTTGAAAACCGTTTTTTTAAGTCGTTTCCTTGTATAAACCCTAGTTGATTTATAGCGTAAATTATATATTTGTAGTGTGTAAATAGATTTTCAATCTAGATTTCACATTTGAAGCAGTATGCACATTATTTATGTGTCGAACTATAACAGTAAATTTTGCTATTTTATGGTATACTATTATATAGTCCATATAGTAAGGTTATGCTATTAAACTGCTTCTAGAACTCTCGCAATATTAAATGTGTTACATTGTTTGAATATTGTATACATTTTTACTTACAATAATTCAACTACAAAGGAAAGTGGAAAAATTTATGATCGATTTGTAACAGTTGATAATTCTTTTATTTTATAATAAATATTATAATTATTTGTAAAAATTTTAATTTTTAATTTTTTTTTCGTATGACATTATTTACTCAAATGTTATTTATAATATTTAATAAAGATTTAACATGATTTTCAAACAAAATTATCGGTATTTTTCAACGAAATTATATTTTTTTTTTAAATTATATATTGTTTACGTGGCTGGCTTGATTTATTATACACAATGAACAATAAAAAATGATTTTCTTTTTGAAAATCTGCCAAGTCTATGCACAAGTTTTGTTGGAAGTAGATACATTTGGCAGATCACCAGACAAGCGATTTAGGAAAGTCATTAATTAGTTTCGTTTAATTTTTAAAGTTTTAATGAGTTATCATTTATTTACGTTTTGGTAATATTATATGAAACCGCTGCATTGATACAACATTTCATGTAGCCAACAATGCTGAACTTAGTAATATTGTAATTTCAAACTTCTAAGTTACGAAATTTCAGATTTAAGGAATTTGAACTATAGAACAATATTACCTAACTTCTCTTAGACATTGAATATACACAAACATGCAATGACAAATATTTATAAAAGGTTTAAAAATGACATTTTTGATTAATTTAGATCTAGTGATTTAAATTCAATAATTGAAACATTTCATTTAAAACCAATTCAATTACATTTAAATGGACCAATAGTAAATATGTGAAGAATATCTTTCTAATATTTCATTTAAATTAAACTCTGTACAATTTCTAAAATTAAGCACTGCTGGTTCGATGTTACATAAAAAAATATATTATAATAATAATAATATTGATTTTAAATACAAAAACATGAAAAAGGTAATTAAAAATTGTAGTATTTCTAAACGTTTTGTAAAATTTAAAACAATTTTACAATTTAAAAACACAAGAAAATATATAAATGATATTTTTTCAATTAATAATTTGTTCACAATTTATTTAAAATTAATTACACCAATTGATTCTCTATTTTAAAGACTAAAATAATATATTTAGTAATTTAACATTTATAGCATACATAAATAATACTTTGCTTTAGAACGCAATCTTTCTGCTCTAATATACTTATTATTCCTGGCATTTTGTAAGAATTTAGAATAATATGACTTCATAATATCTTTAATAATTTTAATAATACTAATATTATGAATTTAAAACTCACATTTACCCATATTAGAATTTCAAATTATCTTTAGTTGTTATATAATTTAAAATGCATTTGTTATATGACTTGAATTTACTAAAATTATAACATTAATGATATAAAAAATATCCTTTATATTTGTGGTGAAAGAAATAGAAAAAATCTTCATATTGTAAAATTATCTGTTAAATCTTTTTAAATTTGAATATTTTATTTCTAATTTGGAATAAAACATGATAAATAATTATTCGTTGATGTGTGTATGTAGAAAATGTAATAATTTATAATTATTTTGATTCAGATTTAAATGTATAAATCAATTAAATAAAATGAACAGAAATTGCTGATTTCGATGTGTTCGATACTCCCAAACATCAAATAAATATAATTAATTTTAAATTTGTTATGCAATTAGCAAAATTATTGATGAATATTAATATTAAATTATATTTTATCATTTTAACATATATTGAAATTATATAAATAATTAAAACATTTGGTGGATTTAATTATTAAATAGAATTATACATTTCTAATAATGTATGTACACAAATAAAGTAATTGAATGTGCCCGCAGTTTCAAGCAACATATGAACAGAAGTTTTTTTAGTTAAGAAGATATAAAAAATGAAGACATACTTAAAAAAATACTTGCAAAGGAAATGTTAAGAATCAAAAATTACACAAAAAATGTTTTTTTAGTGAAAATTATCCTGATTTAAGATGAAATGTTATGTTCTGTAACAACTTCGCTCAATAGTTAAATGAAAGAGAAACGAAGCACAGACAATGAACTTATGTAATTCGATGTTTATTATAATAAAACTTTGCTCTGCTTAAATATTACCTTTCGAAAAAAAGTTAAGCATGTTATTCATTATTGAAGAAGGAATTGAAGAAATTAAATATCCAAATGGCTTAAACAATCGTGTAAATGTTAATAAAGATGATGTTAGAAATGTATTTAATACAGAGATGATGGCTTTTCAATGGAAGAAAAGAAAAGCTTGTTAGCAATGAAGAGATATAAATATAAAATAAATTAAGGAAGTTCCTGCGGAAGAAATCTTAAAAACCAAAAATTTAAAGAGTTGCTTAAATGACATTGAAAATTTTATTTTTTTTAGTAAAAAAATCTGATTTAACCCACAACTACTACGGACGATGAAAGAAACTCTAGTACTACAAATGACCCGTTTAAATACAGGATTAGTTCTTATCATTTAATGAATTTAACATCATTTAAAACTGATTTCATTGTTCAAAATAGTTTGTGTCAATGTTTTTTTGAGCAAGTAGAACAAATTGGTCTCATGAATATTTCAGAATACATTGTTGTACACTTGTCGCTATAATATAACTTTTTTTTTGTATCTTCATTCACAGTATTAGTGTGTATTATTGATACTGGACATCAGAATTACTGATTTTCTCTTTTTTGGTGCATGTGAAACCAAAGTTATTTCACTTTCAATTCCAAATATTGATGATATTTCAAGAACGTATTTGCTATAGACGGATCACTTTGACCCGAAAGTGCAGAAGGTGGAAAATACTGGAATAGGCACACAAATTAGAATAGAATGTGAATGAAAACAAATTTCAGGTGGGTCATTTTGACCCATCAGTAATACTTACAGTTTAAAAAGATGCGTTATTCTGAAGTTATCAATGTTTATTCAATAAAACTTCGTTGTTTGAGACAAAGCTTTTCATTGTTTTTAATAAGTAACGTATTCCCGTTTTGGTCATGGTATTATTACCGAGGTTTTTCACTTGAACACATCTAATTCGTTATTCGCAGTATTATTACGTAAGCAGACAGAATTATAGGTTTCTAATCATTTAAGTGTAAACATAAAGTAATCAAATCTGTCTGCAACTGCATATTATTATTGTTGTGATTTATTTTTCACTGGGTGGGCCATTTTATGCAGCGATAAAATGCATTGTAAATTAGGCATGAATATTGTGTGCAGACGTAAATAGAATCGTGGAATACGAAAATACGCGCAGCCGAGTTATAAACGTCTTCCCTGCGTTTATTTTCATTTTGATAGTTATGTGCATGTTAGAGTGTGTGTGTGTGCATCTGATGGGTAAAAACAAAACACAAATAGTGGAATAGAATGGGAAAGGAGCGACGAAAATTGCGGAATAATAGCAATAAAGTGGGTGTTTTATGGACGCTCACCATTTCGTTTCTATCCAATGGACGTCTATTGATATTTCAATAAAACGCATGACTTACCGTCCCAGTTTTTAGCTTTCCAGAGGTTTCACCTCTGCCAAAGAAATTACTTTCCAGCTGGATTTCTTCACTTCTCTTCCTCCTCGTATCCTTCTCTTATTATTTCAGACGCGAAACCTTTTCTCTTTATTTCCTTTCCTGCGTTTTTTTTGCATTATTATTCTGCAACAGTTCTTGTAAACGGTGAAACGTGACACAACGTTTTATTTAATCGACTTGTTTTTATTCCACAGGGAAGATATTTCGCAATTACCATTATTACTTCATTTATTTGTGCATTTCATGTTATGTAATAATATTCTTACGTTTTCTAAATGAATGTAATAAAAACAAAATTATTAAGAATATTATAACAATTATATAATTATACTAATATTTTTAAAATAATTATTAAATATTTAGTTTTCTTGTTTCTTGTAGATAGTGAAATATTTGGAGACAGAAATCAAATTATATAGATAATTATTAATAGAAAAGTTTAGTTCTGATTTGCAATCACAAATATAATTAGTTTCTAGACAAGGGATGTTTTTCTTTGCTATTTATAGATGTCCCTTTTCGCAGTTCTCTGCAAGTCAATGGTATTTAGCTTTAGTTTACCTGGTCTGAATTTTGCCGAAAAAAGCATACTTACCTGGCGTAGGGGTTTACTGTGATCAACAAGGCAGTTCCCCCAGGTGCGAGGCCCTACCATTGCACTTCGGATGG
>NW_017096428.1:0-46891 GCF_001412225.1 Nicrophorus vespilloides
TTAATTTTAATTTAGTTTATTTCTTAATTTTAAGTTTTATTAAGTCAATGAAAACAAATACAATAATAAATATATATATATATATATTGTTATTAATAGTTAATAACAACAATTAATAATCTCAACTCCCCCCGTTATATTCTAGAAATAAAAAACTCGAGCGATGAATTTTTAAAATTATCTTTATTATAATACAAAAATTAATAAAATAATTATAATGAAACACTTTAGCTCATATAAAATAAAAGACACTGTCGGGATTTCGATACAGTCGGGATTTCGATATAGTCGGGATTATGATTATCGGGATTTTGATATAGTCGGGATTTTGATACAGTCGAGCTATTCCGCGAAGATAACTCATTAATGTTCTGTTTGGCGGTCACATATAATAAAAGACACTGTCGGGATTTCGATACAGTCGGGATTATGGTTGTTGAGATTTTGATATAGTCGGGATTTCGAATGTTGGGATTTCGATACAGTCGGGATTATGGTTGTCGGAATTTTGATATAGTCGGGATTTCGAATGTCGCGATTTCGAACGTCTGGATTTCGATTGCCACCGGTTGAGATCCACTATCATGGACCCACATTTTCATTTCATGGACCCCCAAATTTTTTTTTCGCTGACGTAGACCACTTGCAGGTTGTCATAGACCCCTGGGGGTCGATATAGACCACTTTGGGAATCACTGGTCTAGAAGGTTGACAGCTAGTACGTTTGGATGTTTGTCTAGTCTATTTTGGTATCGGCTACTATTTTTCATAATTGTTTCCTCTACTTTTTTCATTTGAATGTCCTCATGAATTCTCCTGTTCGTAATATACCATGGAGCACCAATGATTCTTAGGCTCTTCGACTGGAATCTTTGTATGGTCGCAATATTAGATCTGCTGCTGACTCTCCATAGCTGTATTCCGTATGTCCAGACAGGTTTCAAAATTACTTTATAGATCAGCAACTTGTTTTCTTTCGAAATTTACGAGTCTTCCCGTAATAACCAGAAGAGTTTCCAGAACTTAATTTCCAGTTGTTCTCTTTTTGCTTGGATGTGATCCTTCCAGGTCAATCTTCTATCCAGATGCATACCCAGATATTTAACTTTATTAAATTAAATAATTTTTCCGTTATATGTCATTGGTGAGCAGGAGTCCTTTCTCATGGTGAAGGTGACATGTACTGATTTCGATTCATTGACCTTCACTCTCTATTTTTGTGGCCATTCCTGTATTAGGTTCAGGTTTTACTTGCATGTGATGCAACTGCTGAGTCTGCATCAGATGATAATATTGCAGTACCATCGGCAAACGTATATAGTTTATACAGGATAGGTCCCAGCACACTACCTTGCGGTACACCTGACGTGAAAGGATACAAAATCGTGCACATATTCTATTTTCTATTTATGTATTTATTATTGTTTCTTGAAATTTATGGAATGGTATTACATATAATAATTTTATAATATATTACATGATTAAATGTCTCAGGTTTTTATATGTGCTGTAAATTGTAGTGTTGTGTCCAACCGTTATTATTTCAATTATTATTGTTATATTGTTAATATAGTGTATTAACTCTTAGTCATCATATTATATAAATATACATCAGCATAAAAGAACCTTCACCGTGAGACCTTCATATTTTCAACACAGAAACCAGACGCAGAATAGGCATGTTCATCGAGACCAACTACTGATACGAACATCGCTCATATTTTCAACTGGGAACCAGGTGCAGAATTGGCAAAATCCGTATAGGAGCAGTAACCTGAAGTGGAGCGTTTTATCAAAACCTTGCTTTACTCCTGAAACTCCCACTTGCTTAGTTAATTTTATACGTAGAATAAGTATTTGTAATTAGTCTTAGGATGTACGCTAAAGAAACAACTCCTGAATGAAGAACTACAATAAAGCAAACACTTTGAAGAATATTTTAATAATAAACAACAAGTAAAACTCGTTCAATTTATTATTTACCAAACCTAAGGCTCCACAACTGACAACTGAAGAAGATATCCCACAGTGTCCAGAAAACCATCACTGGGACACGACAGTAGTTTTCTTAAATTAAGTTAGTAGTTTACATAATTCAAGTTTTATCATTCTTAATAAATTTAGGTATACATATTTGTATTAATTTATGTTTATAATGGATTGTACATTCTAAAATGTGTTTCAATTATGATAAATTTAGGTAAGAAATCAATGATATGTATGTACGTAAAAACAAAAATCTTATCCATACCATTTCAATAATTGCAATAAAACAAACGTTGTTCGTCGCACGGAGAATGTATTGATGGAGATCGATTTGCAAGGAATGAGTATATTGTTGGAAATAAATACAACGGAAGAAAGTAATAGTAATACTATATTTCCCGGTCGATCATATTTCAGTGATGGGATGTGCATTTTTCAGGCGGCGTTGTAAAATTTCCCTGGCGCAGCCATTTGTAACAAATACCCGTATTGGTCCAGGCATCATAAAATCCGATGTGTGACACCACAATCTTCGTAAAATCTTCCGCCTGAAAGAAGAAAGTTTTCCCTTATTTGTAAGTATAACTCCGCGGACGGCCTCATAATACGCGATGACGTATTGCGGCGACGTGATATCATTTCTGCATGGCGTAGACAAATGAATGGAGATATTTTCAACTTTTTTTTTCCATCCGCTTTCTGATTTTTGCCCCGCGACCCCACGCACCCTCCCAGACAAATATATCGAGAGGAAAGTGTATTAGATTGTCTTCTTTGTCTTATTGGTTTTTATCCTTGGAGGAAAATTGTAATTTTCCAGTTGCGAATTATTCACTTCACCATAAATCACGAGACCCTAACGTAATATGCAAAAATTTAAAAAAAGCAACAACAACAACATCCTGATGCTTCAGAAGATCAGAGAAGATAAGAGTGGTATAAATATTAAAAAATCTAAATCAAAATATATTTACGTAAATGTGTTTGTGTCTGAGTATATATATATATGGAAACCGCAATTTCGGGTCATTAATTTAATGACGCACCCTCCCATGTACCGCTGCGATCCTTCCTTTTCTTGTTGGCCAGTGATTAATAGGTCGTCACCAAAACGTGTGAAATTTGGTAAATAATAAATGCGTGTGCCTGGTAAAGATTTTTCGACCGTCCGTACATGTAATAGCCCTGATATGACTAATTACCACCCCTCAGACAACGCTAGATTATATTTACCTGTCGGGTCTTGTACATATTAAATTCAAGTTTCGACCTTCTTCACACTGAATTATAAATTACAACGCTCTGGCATCATAGATTAGCGCGGCTACCGTCTACAAACCCACCCGGATAAACCTGTTGATAAACGAAATGATTATTCAACGTAAACACTGCACTAATAATCTAACGCCCAATGCAACTCTCATAAATAACTTTGTCTTTCACTAATTATTCATGTCTCTTGACAACCCACGACCACCTTGGATTCTACACTACAAATTTATTATTTCTGTCACTTTTATTCCTATAGAATATATTTCTGTAATATGATTTATTGCAGCAAACCTCAAATAACAAACAAAAAATTGACAAAAAATGTATATTATTTTAAAATGTGTAGTAAACGTTTTGATATAATCATTGTTGATATTAAACTTACATGGAGTTTTTCGCTTATACAATTAATTAAATTACATATATTTCAGCAAAATCACATATGAAAATATTTGTAAAAAATATTTAATTGTATTATATAAATTATTATATAATACTGATTCATAAATAATGTTAATAATATTAATGTTATTGATTCAAATTTATAATTCCAGTACATTAATTTTCTCCGGAAATGAATCATAATAACGTGACACGCATAATAGCATTACTGTATCGCTCGCAAAATGCTGATGCATTGAAGCTTTTTCATATCGAAGTGAATATCTGTAATACAGAACAAATGTAAATTATTTTGCAAATTAATTCAATCATTTTCAACCCCAAATCATCAATCATTACCGTTTATACTTTTATCTGAAAATCTATAAATATGTGTATAATTAAACATAGTTTATCTTAAGTTTATTATAAGCAAATGTTAAATTGAAGATATTTGTTTTTTTTTTCTGTCGATATGGAAGTAAAAGTACTATTACTTTTTATGTAAGTATTATTGCATACTAAAAATATAAAGCTAAATATATTTTGTTTCTTGAAATCGAGCAAACGATTGCGATCAGTTCGGATACAAGAATGCATGTCTTTCAGTGTGAATTTCAATGGTTTGGATCATTCAATGTCAATTAAACGCAGGTAACGATAAGGTAACGTATGACCCTCTGACAATTAGCTGAGCTAAGTTGCACCTGCTGCATAATCTGATCCGATGACACAAAGTACACACGTTCGGTCGGAAAGGCAATAAATAGAGGTTTGAAGGGAACAAATAAATCCGTTTTTAACGAGCCAAAATGCCTGTAGGAAAGAATCAAAGTCACAACTTTTTCTATAAAAAAGTGGGTGCAGATTATGCATGTAGATTGCAATCCCTAATTATCCTCTACTTTGATCTCAAACAATTTGTAATAATTTATTTTTTCCTATAGTTGGCTCAGGTTTGGTAGAGAGATTTTGAGTAGCTTAAGTGCGCTCGTTGGATCTTTAGGAGTGGTTCTGCAGTAGTGTCCGGTGCAGAACGCCACTGCACAATATTTTTTTCCAAGACTATTCATCACTTGGACGTGTTACAAATCTCACCCTCTTCTACCTACCGGCACATCCCTAGAACAACTTGACGCACACACTTCACTACATTTTTATCCTTCCCATTTTTCACCATAATATTCCAACAAAACCACCCACTATAATTTTTTTCAATTAAATCTTCCTTTTATCTTCTACCTTATACTTTTCCATCTTCCGTACATTATATATTTATTTCATGGTTTGCTTTAATATAAAACATAAATTTTTATGCAACTTTTAATATTTGATATACACTGTTCATTATTTAATCAGAAAAATTTCAAGTTCATATTTTTTTAGTAAATTCTTCAAAAACAATTATAAATATGTAAATACATAGCAAATAAATTTATTATCTTAAATACATAAGAGAGTTAATGATTTTAGATAGAATCATAATTTCATGTATGTAATTTACAATTTTTTTGAGGTCTATTTGCATAGGTGAAACTGTTCGAATATCCAGCTTTAATAAATATACAAGTTATATTATTAGATTCTAGATGGAAAAGATAGACGAGTTTTATAAATGTATAGATTAATATTTCTACTATAAATGATACTTAGAACCAAAATTAATAAAAATAAAGTGTGTACTTTAAAAGCATTTCTATTAATATAGTAATTAAATAAACTATATACAAAAATTTTATTTATATAAAGTAGAAGTTCTAGTTATGTCATACATTTAAAGGTCTGACAGATAATAAAAATTAAGAGTATTAATGTACACCAACGGATGTCAGCATATTTGAATTACCAATAAATTGTATTTTAGGGAGTTTCGATAACTCAATTTCGCTTTGTGATGTCTGTTTATTAAATACATTGGTTTTCCTATTCGTTTTTTTTTGTGAGAGTACTTCTTCCCCTGCTCTTCCTTCGTTGTATCAAAGATATTGCCTTGTCCCGTGCTTTATACGTTATTATAGGCATCCGCTGTGAACTGTATTATTAAATTATTCGGCTTCTTTCAACCGACGAAAATAATAAAAAGGGAGAGGAAAGGAAGAGAAAAGGAATATGCTCGGCTACAATATAAACCGCTCCGAATGCAAATTGCACCCGCTTTAATGCCGCGGAGAAAAAGCAGAAATTGAAACAGTGATATTAATAGGAATTTTTTTAAATAGGATTTCGGACGAGCTTTATTTAATGGAGAGGATATGGAGGAATGCTTGGGGTCTTTATTATGAGTTAATTAGTTATGCAAAATTATTCAGCCGCGCAGCGGCTTCGGTGTGCTCGATCTCCGTTCGCAGTCTGGTATTCTGGAACTCTGGAAGTTGTACTATCCGTAGGAACTTTCCAGGACTGTTTACACTCCGTCACGGCCCGAAGAAAGTACAGTTGCTGCAGATTGCTCTACTTAGTTTCGTTTATTTGACTTTACAATTCAACGTCACCCATAACTCAAGTTTTGTTCTTCCTCCATACCAACTCTCACGCGCATGTATATGCATTAATAACTTTCATATAGTAAATCTAATTAGTGGTATGTTTGAGACAGCTTCTTTAACACATCTTGTCGCCAAATAGATCAGCTAAAAAGTAGTAAGCGCCTCAATTAATTGTTATCTTCCGCTCAGAAGTTCCAAGTTTATGTGGCAACACATGTTGCCATCTACTTTTAAATGAATTTATATCTTAAACTGCAACCGGCCGTTAGCTAAAATAAATAGACGCCTGCCAACTGTAACTTCTGCGGTTACATAACTAATCGAGTCGGTCTCAAAATCATTTAACATCTCGCATGCTAAACATTCCTGTGATCCGTCGAAAATGACCCTTTGCAAACCCTTCTTTGACTTCGACAAAAACAAGCATTGCTGTAATTTGGACATATAGACATTAATAATGAAAATATTATATATGTTCACTTAAAGAAATCTAATTGAAACTTTACAATATTCACAATAAAATATTTGATTTTTGTGGATTGATCCACCAAATTGACATATAAAATATTTCAATAAATTACTACTAATATTATTACATCCAGAGATAAAATATACATCGAGGAGTAATAGTTGATACAGTTTCTAAAACAGACTTTTTTTTAACTAGTTACATATGTTTTTTTTTTTCTATATTGATTTCTGGTGAATTTTTGAGTTTTCTATAAAATTTCAATTAAATGTGAAAATGTATTAAATTGTAGTGTAATATTACCATTTTATAACAGAATCTCCAAGAGCCCAATAAACTTGAAATAAGACTCAATAGAACAAGAAAGGAAATTGTTATTAAGAGTGAACTTCTTATAACTAAAAATGAGTACGCATCATTTATAATAAAAAGGAGCTAATAAATAAATCAAAGTGGATACCCTCGAATGAACTTGCCATGACAAATGCTGCTAGAGATATAGGACCGAGGAAATAAATGTCTGCGGGTTTTCTTGTTGGATGGTTTGTTGTTTTGTAGGTAAATAAATAATTTGAAGAGAGTAGTTTTGGCGATTTTTCATCGCTAATGCTAATGTCGATTCTGCGATGTAAGTAATGTGGTCATATTTCTGGTTGCTTTTGTGGAGTTAATCAAACGCGTTAGAGCCCTACGATGATGATGGCAGTGTCGATGGAATTGATCGGGCCTCGTATATTAGCTGGCGCCGCACGTACTTCCATTACACTGAGACCGTGTGCGGCCTCATTACGGACCTCTGTGCTCCGCAATGCGCACTTGAAGACACCCGGATTACGTAATAGCACAGACCTACGACCACCAACTACCAACCACCTCGCACCCTGCATAGGCCCACATTCTCTCTCTCTCTCTCTCCTCCGCAGAAGCAGACTAATATACCATCTTCCGATATGCGCTATCCACCATCTCTACTTAACCATAATCATTATAGGGGTTACGCGTGGTTGCGTATATTTATTGAAACCACCTTCCCCCGAAACATCACTTAAAGAAATTTCTAATATCTTCACCGGCTAATGATTTTTCTTTCGAACAACGTGAAGCAACATTTCATTCCTCTCATTAATGCATTATCTACCTTGAAAATTTGCAACATTTTTTTTTTGTATTTTTATCTAAATATTTAAAATACTCAGTAAACTATTACCCAAGAAAAGTTATGCATATATTTCTCGAACGCTAAATATTCAAAAGTTGAAACTTTCACAAATGTTTGAATTAAAGTATTGAATGGATTTGTTTAAAAAATCACTTTTATTATAAGTATATGTATAATATTTATAATATGTATAATATTTTTATAGTTTTTGAGTAACTGGCGCAGTTACACTATTTTACCAAGATTAAAATGAATTGAACTCGTTCGGTAGAGAAAAAAAATGGGCATCACGAAGCAAACTACGCGCAAATATTGAAAGACCCTACGACATATAAATGATGCAGTTTAGCCTCTATGTACACGGGTCCTTGTTTACCCGATTCCGCATGGTATCATCTCTGTATAAATTGGCTACCGCAAATAGCTTCGTTCTGTTTCCGCCTTCTTTTTTCCCTTTTTTTTTATTTCGTCCTTTTTTCTTTTCGTTTTTCTTCTCGTCCCACCAAGGCACTCCTAAGGACCAACGCATTAATCAAGTGCGCCAAGGTTTTTCATCAAAAACTTTTACCGTTATTAATAATAAATCAACTAAGTTCGCAATTCTGGCCATTCGCTTGCCACGGGAATTTTAATGTCACTTGTAATATGTATCAGGATTTATATGGACAAAAGTCAACGTATGTATGACCAGATGATTAAGGACAAAAATAATTGGTGGACCTTTTAGCTTTTAATTCTAACATCGAGACTTTATTTGTAGATTGCATGCAATCATGAATAGTAGTAAAATATTCACAGTTCTATAAATTATTCAAAATCCCGCTGGAATCGCAGCACAGTTCGAGAAAAATATTATTGTAAATCTTATTTTCGTGTGGCGATCGTATAATCCTTGGCGCATATAAAAACTTCAAACATCGAAGTCCTTATCTTGGGAGCCCAGCGTAAACTTGCATATTTCATAGTCACATTTTTGCAACACACACATCGAAGACATTCGCATGAATATAGAAACTGATCTCTTCTCTCTCCCTCCATCCTTCTCGTATCTACATACATATATATATACATATATTTCTCTCTCTCTCTCTCTTTCCCCTGATATCTATATGTATATGCAATAAAAATACATATAGACACCAAGATACGCGGAAGACGGACGGGCTAGCATTAGCTGCTCTTACATATTTCACGCCTCAGACAGCGGCCAAACTTGGCGCCGTCTCACGTTCATCCACCCCTATCGGAGCCATCGTTATTATATTTTCCCTTTTTTTACTTCTCTATATGGAGACCAACATATATTAATGCCTTCTTCCTCTATCTACCAACAAAAAAGGAAGAGGATAGATGAAATCTTCACAACACCAGTGCCCAAAATGTATCGATTGGTCGAGCATCAACGATATTAGAAACCCGACATAAAATTGTTATCTCAATAAAATAAACATCTTTATTGGCACAGTTATAGCGCAGTTTTTTTTCCTGCAAACTAAGAGATTGGGTATTAACATATTGAAACATATGTCTATGAGAATGTTTAAGTTACATATTGTTATATAATAAATTATAAGATATTTTATTTGAATATCTAACAAAATACTTACTTAAAACTTCGATTATACAAATTAGAAGAATTGTGCAGCCAAAATAAAGTCTTAACAATTTAGATGCACTTTGCAAACTGTGAGTATAAAATACATTTATAAATTATGACATATAACATTCCTAGTAGAAGTATATAGTTTCACTTCCAAATGTATTCTAAGTTATGTTTTTAATTAATAAACTCATTGCAATTGAAAGAAACTGCATATGTACGTAATACACTTATACTTGTAGGGCGGTAAATGATCGACAACAGTCTGAAGCAATCTGCGTTTATATTGATTAAATGAAAGTACTGTAACGGTCTGAATCTGGACTATTCTGAGTTTCAAATAGTACATGACTTGATTTATGACATTTTATATTTCCTAGCAAAAATAAATGCATCAATACAGTTGAATTTCAGAATGCATATAGATTTTTCATTTAATAACATACATATTTATTGTAATTATATTTTTTTATTATTGTACTAGAATTGAAATTTAAACAATGAACTACGATATAACAAAATAGTATATAAAAAGTGAGCCTAATTATATACAAACTACTAAAGTGGTTTTAATATAAGTTATTTATTACCACATTAATATTTATGTTGTAATTGAATGTACTTTTTTAAGTATTTTTAATTAAAGAAGAAATTAGTACATTAGAATAATGTCATTTAATTATTAATTGATCTCGCATAAAAAAAAACTATATTTTTTCTATAATTTTGAAAAGATCTATATATTATTTTTATATAGTTAGATATATGTATTGGTGTATTAATATCATTCGAAACATACAAACAATATTATTTTTGTTAAATCGTTCAATTTGTGTTATATGTTATAGACACGATAGAAGACATTTGTAATGTGCTGTGAGGGCGCGTCGACGAGCATTCATTCCAGCCTTTCAGACACCTTTAAGCAACCCCCCCATGTCAATCAGGCGATTCATAACTGCCACCGTAGGGGGTAAATCGACTTTCCCGTTGATGCCCGAAGTGGGACCGGGTGGTAAAAGGAAAGAAACCATCTCAAAGTGTATTTGATCGACATGTGTTTAATATCATGTCTCCACTTACGACAAGAAGAAAAAAAAACACATTTTATTATGATGCGTGCTCAAGTGGTGATCTTCCACGTACAATAAACAGATTGTGTTCTCCTCTTGTTGTTCGTTAGTGAAGAAAATACATAGTCGTTATGTATTTTGGAAATGGTCATGGTCAGCCGCCAGTTATTTCCTTTGAAAGTGTTAATTATTTTAACTATGAGTAATTTCCAGCGCGGTTCTCTTTCACTTTTGCCGCATTGAAACATTATATTCTAATAATTGATTTCGACCTGGCGTGTAAAGCTTTCATTTACTACTAGTATATTCATTATTTCACATTTTACTTTTTGTATTTTTATCGCGTCATTTTCATCTACTCTTGAAAACTACCAATGAAATAATATTATTAACGTTGAAAGTTAATTAGCTTCTTTGTAAATAAAGCGTATAATTTCATTTGAATTGACATTAATGTTTGGAAACCACAGACTTTGAAAGCTCTATGCACGAAATTTATTTTATTAGGTGTGCGAACTCAAGAGAGATTTCCGGTAATGATGATGATGAGACCGGTGCGTGAGCTCACAAAAAAAAAAGAGAAAACACCTAAACACTGAAATGGGTCAGATCTATAAATCTGGGAAAAAACTCGAGCTTATCATGTTGACAGAAATAAAAATGCAGGGGTAATATAGTTCGTGCGGGGTGAAATATGACTAAACTTCTCCATCTATCATCCGAAAGAATCTGCATTTGCGCATACAAATGTCTACTAAATAGTTCTACATCATCGGGATGTTAGGGGCTCACTTTTTATGTAAGAATTACCATACTTTTAAGGATATATAACTTCGGGACACATAAATTATATATCGCTCCGTATATGTAAACGTGATTTATTATCTTCTTCGGACGTCTCTTCTGATGTTATGCCGCATTTCTTCAAAACAACCGCACGGATTTCGGCGCGCAACCCTTCGACGTACAACGAAACACACAGCTATATGTGTTGTGCGTTTCGTTATACGTCGATATTTTATATTAACTAAATTAAATTAATTTTCTAAGAATGAAAACATGCAATAAAAAAAGAAACAAAATATATATGTAAATGCAGGGAAAGGTCAGAATCTGTATTTTTTTTTACTTTTACAATAAAGTAATTACATAATATTATGTACATAAAATAAACATATAGCTTATAATATTTATTGTTTTGTTTTGTATTTTCTAATTTAATATATTTTTACAAATAGAATGATATAATACATCATATAATTATAATGATAAATATATAGTTACAAATTTTGCGTATTTATATTTCCCTTAAATATTTGTCTATTATTTATTTTATTTAAATTATATAAATATTAATAGTTACAAGAAAATATTAGTTCATTATTAAATTATGAACACGCATGAACAAATATTTTAACGAAATGCATTAAAACAACTTTCTGATTAGAAATTCATAAGTTATCGTTGATCACATGTTCATAGTGATTTGTAACTATTCGAGATTTATACATTGGGTTTAGATGTTATAGAGAGTTATTTGTTCTGGTTAGGGTCACAAACTGTATGTCTCTAGGTTAACCCGTTTTACATCACGACCATATAAATAATGTAGTTTCTTGGTCAGTGTTTAACCCTATCTTTACGTTGAAAATTATATGATATTAGTATATTTCTAAGTACACAATTTATTTAATCATAAACACAAAATTACGTAGCGTTTTTTTAACTATTTTATTATTCAAATGGTCTTAAAATCAAGTTAATACTAAGTAATACATTTAATTAGATGTAAATCTTTTTGTAGCTCTATTGATTTTCTTATAAGTGAAATTTAATAACAGTAATTGATTCTAATGAGAATGGCTAGTCGGTAAAGTTTATCACCTATTAAAAGTTTGTAGAGCTTTGGAAATTAGCTGCAAATTCCTAAATTGCAATTCCTTCAAACAGAACCCTCAGTTTGAACTATATATTCCCTTTAGGTCGACGATGAACCGGATTCCTTGATTACGAGTTCATCGGCTCATCTGCAAATAATGCTAGTATTTTGAGAGCGTCAATACGAACCTATTTAGGGGATGCACTCGAAAACTCTCGGTGGTGAGCTTCTCACTCCTTTAATTATATCATTACAGAGACATGAGTGAAAAGTTTATATTTGTTCGGAATTAGGAGATGTCCGTTGCGGCCACGAGCGTAAACATTATAAAGGTGCCGAAGTGTTTAGGTCCTCTGGAATTAGTCACGGGTTGTAAACGGCTTCACAATGCACCGGATTCCCAAGACCTTTCATTAAAGGAAATTAGCGCGCCCCGAGGACGAATTGCAGGAAATAAAGAAGCAGATCCAGGTTTCCTAACGATAATGTATCAAGCAAGACCCACTTATACATGACGCACCGTCTCTGGATTGGATGGTTGTGTGCCGAGAGTAATAGGATTCCAGTCGGTTCCCCATATCTACTTATAAAATCGTTTGTTCCGACATGGAAATGCAATCTTGTTGTTTGCCAGAAGCTCCTTTGAAACGTGAGACGGGAACCATGCAGGAAACTGCACGGGGTGTTGGCCAGGCTCAAGAGCAGCCGAACTCTTGCGTATTGTTTATATTCTAAATATCGGGATGCTTCAAAGATATCAATTCCCTCGAAAGTAATCCTTAAAAAAGCTATCGTCTTTGTTGCTACTCTTCTTTTGATGTTTCAAATCCAATATTTTCATACAACACGAGTTTTTGTTGTTGTATTATACCTAAATATAACTTATCGGAATAATATTCTTATGTATAAAAAAAAGTTCTAAAAATTCAAGAATATTCATCAATTCTTATTTTGTGCAAATTGTTGTGGCTTCAATAGTTGGAATATATTGATTAATACGAAAGAGCGCTAATATTAAATTTGCAACATTAAACTATTTCAATCTTGTAATATCTTGTTAGAATTCATTACATAATACAAAATATACTACGAATAAATATTTTAAAATGTAATATATTAAGCATGTTAATAATTTAATCTCATTACCTTCTAACATTTTCTGGTCAAACTGTTACATTTCGAGATTTACTGGGAACCGGTTATAATCAGTCGTGGTTTAATGACGTCTGTGTTTTATTCTCAGCTACCTGTACTACTAATTAAAGTTGCAAACTCATCTCGGATTTTCTGAACAACTTTGTGTGCATGGCGCCATGTTCATATGTGTACGCTATCGGCGGTATTGCAACCGTCCTTGTCGACAATGTTTAACACACATTTAAGTCCTAGAATAATCTTTATTAAATATTATACAGGTATTAATTAAATCTTCAAAAATTAATTATGAAGTCCAGTATTCGTAATATGTTTTTAAGAAGATTTAACAACCTAATATTTAAATTAATGTTTCTTTTTTCGCTTGTAGTAATTTCTGTATTATTTCAAATTTGTTAACACATATTTGGAAATTGTGTATAAATAATTATAATTAATACCTTATCTTATATTTAAAATTTCAACAAAAAATATACATTGAAGCTAACGTAAATAGAGAATTTGCGTTTTTCAAATATATACAAATATTAAAATTCTGCACCCCCTTTCGTCATTTATGTATCCAAGTAACAAGACACCAAAGTTAAGCTATGTTTTTTCCTAAATAAAGACACACCGACCGCAAAAGATTCGCCATCATTAGCCTATGACGATCGTGCTTTGGCCAGATTGTTAATTATTTTTGTTTTATTGTTATTAATTTTATAAATAAATAATCACCTTAAATAAGATCAATAAATTTATTCTCAAACTGTTTTTAAAAAAATAATTTTACATTACGCAGAGATTTTTACAATAAAAGATATTACCATCAGACTGTAATTGATTCTGTTTATATAATAATTTAAATAGTAATTAGTTTAATTATGTGTAATTCGAAAAGTCAATTATTGAAACAAATAATTGTTTGTTTTTATTATTCATATTACGGAAACAAAAAATACGAAATCACTCGTTCGTTTTGCCAGTGATAACAATTTTATTACAGTAAATAGGATGGTAATTTCATTTCCATACATTATTACAAATGCTAATATTGAAATTAATAATTTTAATTAAATAATTGCTGCAACTGCTGGAATATTAAATATTGTATGTATTTATATTAATTTGAAATTGTATTATATAATTCTATTTATGTGGATTGTTCGTAAGGGTTTGGTTTTACCGGAAAGGCTAGGACACAGGGTCAATCTGTGTGCTTGGCCATATCGTTATATAACGCGCTCCTCCGTATGCGTGTGTGTGTATCTATCTCTTTCGGTCGGTGACGGTGGTGATCATTCAATTGGTATTCAAGACGTGGCGCAGTCGTGGCCAATTAATCTTCCAAATATCAAATAATAATAATTTATAATTAAGCAGCGGGCATTCTTATCGGATTCCGTTGTCGGCTGGATTGCGTGTAGTTCTCTAATTAATACCAACGCTCCCCGTGCATACACAAAACACTCTTATATCAAGTGTCCAATTTAATCAAGAATCAAGCTATATTCAAGCGTTTCCTTTGTACCTTTTTTTTTATTCTTCTATATCGCCGCTACTCCGTTCCCATATATGTTTTTAATGTAGTCTTTAAATACATAAATAAATTGTAGTACTGAAATTATAAGTTATTTGGGAAAAATATAATAAAGTATAACAATTGATTCAAAAACACAACAAAATGTTGCTGTTAATGAACAAATTATATTTTTGATCAATTAGTCTATTTTATAACATTTGCATTCTTCGAATAACTGAAATTTGTTAATACCAATTATTTTGTAGATAAAATACGATTGCAAAGTTCTGCGGTACCGACTTATTAATAATATATATTATATATATAAATTTTAATTACAAATTATTTTCCTAGGAGGCGGATTAACAGCCGAAAGGTTAAGTCGCCCTACCCACAAGCTAGTGGGCACCGGTTCGAATCCTGGTCAAAATGCCCTTTGTGAGCCTCTTAAATCTCCAGCAAATTCAGCCAAATCGATGGAGAATGACAGGTTTAAGGATAGCAGCAAATACACTGACAAAGGGGAATAGTGAAATCGCAGAGCATTAATATACTATTGAAGTTAATCTACAAGACGGCAACCAACCTACAAATTATAGAAGAATATAATGGTAAAAGGTTCCACTGGGAAGTTTACCAAAAAACAAATGTCTACCGCCATTAGATTTAATTAATGTTCGCAGGAATAAGATTGTAAATTAAATATTATGTTAAATTATCGCGGCACACCAGTTGGGAAACACTGATCTAGTGAACAAAATAACGTAAAAGAAAATATTTGTATCAATGATTCTACGTGCTTGTATGATTTTGACTTGAAAATTTTAAATATTACAATTAAAAATTTAAATATATAATATAGACTTTCTGGGAAACTGCAAAGTAGTGTTTTCAGCGATATAAATGCTACTTTTAATATTCGTAATTGCATTGTACTGTTTTTTTACTTGGTTGAGTTTTCTCTGAAGTTTACAGCAAAAGGTTATTTCAGTCGGTGCTTTATTGTAGCTAAATCGAGGAACAATAGATATAATGTAAAGACGATCTGAAAAAAATAGTAGTGATCCTTTTTTTTAATAAATATTATGATAAATAATAAAAATATTGCTGATTTAATATAAACTAATTTCTTAGCAGACTGCCAGATTTTAATTAAAAGAGTTACGAAGAGTTCAAATCTTTAATAATATTTTCATTTAATAAATATTTTTTTCTTCTGTTTGTGTTTGATATAATACTGCTGCTAACTTATATATCTGATTTCATATTTTCTGAACTGGAAATAAATTTTCAGAGTGAGAAATACAAAGTTATTTCCTCAGGTGTAAAGTACGGCCGCAGCTCGCACATCCGTTTCATATTGAAAAGCGATTTGCTTGATTCCTAGAGCGGAAACAGTTATAATTTGTAACGAATTAACAAAATGATGAGCTCAGCTGCACGTTTAACATTAAACCTACCAACATACCATTTGAAAATATGTTATATAACAAATATAAATGTACAATTTATAAAATAAATTAAATCATCTAAGATAATTTCATACAGGATATAAATGTTGTATGTGATCAGATACATATTTACATGATTTACAACTATGTCAATTATTATTATTATTTTAATTATACAAATTCAATTTAGAATATCATATTTCTATATATTTTAACTAGTATTAAAAATAGTATTTATATAATTTCGAAAATATATGAAGGTTGCCTCGCAATCCCGAAAATTAAGACATGTGCAGTTGTAGAACTAATTGAAATGTATGGAAGTCGGATGAAGCAATTCATTTGCAGCGGAATTAATATTTTGCTGCTTTAGTTTGCGTGGCCTATCCACATCTTGCAGTTTCCATGCAGAACATAGACAGTGACCCATTATTCATGCAGCCATTAACGAAAATGGTTCGTTGTTTGGTATGGTCAGTTCGTTCAAATTTCACCTGATGCTTTACGCGAAGACGTCGCTTTCCAATGAATTTAATTGCTGGCCAATCGGTATACACCCATCCAGCCACTCATCGACGCGTCATGTTTTATTTAGTGGGTCTGACCTTGCTCCGGCGTATCCCTTTATATGTGTATTCTGTAAAGCTCCTCCTAAGTGATCATAAGTGTATCGATCCGGATCTTTCCCGAAGAACAAAGCACTTGGCACCGTTGCCCTGTTTATCTAACACACTCGTCTCATTGGTATTCCTCTCGGTTTATACTAGCTCTCTGTGTTTTTCCACTCCAAGGGTTGTTCCCAACTATTTCCACTCTCCATTACAACTAGATTTTATTGTTGCAGTATCTTCCTGACCTGACCCGTGCATTAGTAACTTATAGATAAAACACAACTAGTTTACATAATCTGCAGGAAATCCATCAGTTATTTCACCAACTGCCATATACAAATTCATATCAACATTGAAATTATTATATTATGATTAATAAATACGAACAGACATACACATTTTATATACAATGCGAAATAAAATGTTAATGCAGTAGTAATATTCATTTACTCTGCACGTTTCATTTCTACGTCCTTCTCACAACTCATTCTTTTTTATTTAGCTCTTAAACAATTAGTTACGACGAGAGGGAATGAAATTTTATTACTCCGAAATCCGTTTCGCATCCCCAGAGAGCACGAAAACATTTCTACCTGCAAACAAAACGGAGAATATAATTAATATGCCCTAACCTCGTAGGCTCACATAACCATATGGAGATAATTGTTTCAGTGGTCTGGGTCATTTGTGTACCTGGTCAGAAATTAAACGTTTCGAGGAATGCCGCATCTCTCCTAGTTCTTCGTTGGTGTTAATCCATTTTATCTGTTTCGCATAGTATTTGTTCGGAAAACATATATCTAGGAATGACCTCAACTTTATTACTGCATCAAGGGACAGCACGGGATGAAATATTGCCCTAAAAGAAGGACAACATAAGGATCGACAATTAATATCGTAATAAATTTAGGGATTCTGCGTTTGTGTGTGCACCGTAACGAAGCCTGAGGGACTGAATTATGAGTGAACATAAGTTGTTTGGGGATTAACACACTGACTAAACCGATACATTGTCCGCATAACGAAGCCATTACTTCGACCGGAGTAGAATATCTCTTGATTTTTCTATCCACTTAAAAACAAATATAGTATTATATCAAGTATGTTACATCTACTTCTAATAATACAATTACAGAAAGAAACTCAATATTCTCAATATTCCGTTAGCATTATTAGAGGTATTATATTAATTATATATTGGGTAGGTGCTGGAAATGTTAACAGCCAGTTACACCGGCCGGAACAGTTCAAATTACACATTAATTTTCCGTCGAACACTAATTGAAATTGTTCCTAGACCTTTTGTTAAATGTATTTATTTGATGGATTACCAGCCACTACCCAATAAAACTAAATTACCTTCTCATTAAATTTATCCTTTTGTGAGAAAGTTTGATGTTTAATCACATTTTATTGAATCTAAATTACTTACAATTAAATAGTTTTCAAATCATTGTACTTTTCACACTAATTACATAAGGTTCATATTCAATGATGACAATTTTACATCAATAGATAATATATTACCTCATTGGAGTTGCTATATACAATATACAATATTTTTGATCCATGACGTGACATATAAGAAATGATAGATCGAATTTTAAATACATTTGCAAGCCAAACGTTTTTGTGGCCAGGGAATGTAATATATTTATAAGTTTTTTTTTTACTTTATAGAACATAAACAAATATTTAACTGAGAAGTATATAGAAAAAAACAACCCATCTGCGTTTTTTTATCTAGATACAAAATTTATTATGTAATTATTATAAATCCGGGCAGAAAGATCTATGGTCAATTGACGCAGTTGACTTTTTTTTTTGATATATTATATTTTTATTATTGTATTGAGTTTTTATTTTGTTCTGCTTCAATAAATATTGTTATTATTTTAGTATAAAAATAGTAAGATTTAATTATGAATTTAGTTTTTCTTATTTATTTTTATTAACTATAATTAAACCACTGGAATACATTAACATAAAGCCGTTAATCAAATCCATTAATTCTGTAAAGCAATGTTCTGCCGCAATTTCATATTTTTTTTATTCTTTTCTCTTTTCCGGTAGACATAAATTTGCTGCGTCCACGTATGCGGGGGTTAATTCCGTTTCCGGACAATTCCAACGGTTGTGAATACGTGAACGGCCGTGCAAAACGCAGTTATAAATAAAAAAGTATTAGACAGAAATTAGTGAAAACTCGTCTGCATGAGTTATGGATGTGTCGTCCCATAATTGAATCCAGGGACTGCGGCAAGTTTTCCTGTGCTTTTGGTACACCCAATTCGTGCCATCAACATATTATCGTTATTAATTACATCCTGCATACGCCTCATCATATTTATGAAATATTACATAAAAAATTACACGCTTCGGGAGGATTCTTTTTCTTTCTTCTTCTGAATTATTCATAAGTTTAATGATTTAAGATATACTTCACATTTTATTCTAATTCGACGAAATATACTGCTATAAATTGGAAATGTATTAACATAAATGGCTTCCCGTGTGTACACGATCGTTCATCTTATATATTAATAGTTTTGTTTTAGGTTCAAGCTTTGGAGTAACAAGTGGATGACAATCACGCAAAATATCAATTAGTTACGTTTATCTTAGAACTATAAAATATTATGAAGGAACATAGGTTTAAAAAGCAAAAAAATTGCATCATATAATCGATTACAATGAAATTATGTACGACATATGTTTGCGTTCATTCATCCATAATTTACTTTAACAATGAACACATTCCTTGTACAAGTTTTGGCATTGGACAAGTTTTGCTACGAAAATTGCAAGAAAAGACGATGAGCAAAACATAATGCATTTGAAACCATTTGTATTGCAAAGCACAAAAGCAAATATATAGATATATTATATATAATAATAAGCATATAGAACTATTAGAAAGTTTGCTAAGATTTGTTCATGGAAACATATGTTCAGAAACATACCAACTCCATCTATGGAATTTTCAATTGTTGGCTGAACATGATTGTGTGAATTATAATTGTATCTGCCTGATAACACCTTGTACAGAATTATTTAGTTAAATAGCTTTCATGTATACAATAAATGTTACTTTAACTTATAATATTATATTAAACATACATAAATTTTAATCAGTTATGCTTGATAAAAGATTAAGACTGGATTAGCAGCGGATCAAAGGTAATTGCAAATATTTTTAAGGCGTTAAACGTTATTTGCTATGAAAAGTGGCATATTATTATAGATGTAAAGTAAAATTTTAATACCAGTTACAACATTATCTTAAAATACGAATGATTTGCAGAAATTAAATTAAGTTTCAAAACATTTTTTAAATTACTAATTTACATAATATAACAAACTAAATGTAGGAAAAATCAAATGGTAATGATAAATTAATATCTATCAAGTACAACAAATAGTAAACTGATATATTTGTTGTCGAATGTGACAATTATATCCAATTGATTTATAACATTTTCTATTCATATGTTATCCTTTGTGGTTAAAACTATTTTGTAACCTCAGATTTATATCTAAGTCTAGATTCTTACTGAGACCAATTCTAAAATACATATTCTAAATACAAAATCAACTATAGGAGATAGGATTCATAATTTGTCTGCAAACATTATCAATACATATTATATGTGCTTGTTTAATAGAAGTACTGTGGATGTAGATTATTGTTGTTCACATGATCTTTGTAGCGGAATTGTCCCTTGCGGTATTCTGAACAGTCATAGTTCTCGCGACATTATCAAAGAACCTCACAGAGTGTGGTTCTTTTTCGGATCCTCCGGCAGGCATTACACATACAAAAAGTGCTTGTAATGCAATTGAGCCACTTGAATCCCCCGACCCGGCTGAGCGAATGGGTCCACGCGGACCTCCCGGTCCGTAACGACTCCATTACGTCACGGCCTGTGGTTTATTGCAGCCATCTCGGCCTCCGGCGGAATCCCCAGATGCTCGCACACACACTCTTCGCCAAGGACAAGCCTCTTCCTCCCTTTCGCGCCATCTCCGTCGTCCTCCACGTTTATTATGCTGCCTGCAATTGTTTCGCTTTTTACACCGCAACAATTACGTAGTTTCGATCCAACTCAGCATCCTCGTTATCAAGAATTAAATTAACCTTTACAAAATGGAACCTACGTCAAACTAACAACGGTTGCTTCGAATTGTTACGCTCCCGGAGCCTTGTTTTTATACTTCTTCATCTTGATTTCAAAGAAAATTCATCAGTATAGCTTATTATTCCAGGAACCGGTCTATTCTTGCCTTGCCCTCGCCATAAACTAATTGCTTGTTGATCAAATGCAACGTGAGTATTAAGTAACTCAGCTCTGGCGGTTCCTTAATTACAGTGAAAGTCGGGCTAATTATTAGCGAGCTTAAAACGCTCACTTTGTGGGAATTTTTCATATAGAAGAAGGTAAAATTTATTCTTAGACTAAAGAAATATTTATGAAAACAACATCATGGAATGTTTATATTGTACACTTGGAAATTGGTAAAGAATATATGACATCTTTATTTACCAAGGTGGATTGAAAGCTATCGATCAAAACCATTTCTCTATGTTATCTTTGATTTTTGACTAAGAATATTGTTTGTTATTTTTAGAAATATATGGGAATTTATATTATAATATTTATATTTTTTGTTCTTATATTTTGTCGTATATTATTGTCCTTCATATTAAATAACTAATTTTTATAATATTTATATAATTCAATATAAAGTGCATTGTGTCTAGAATAATTATTTATTGATTACATCATAGCAAATGCAGAATATTGAACAAAATGCCAATTATAGGAACATATTCAACAGATAATTATGCAAATAGTTACTGCTATTAATAATTATTGATGAGGGATTCCATAGAATATTAATAGTGTTACGGGTCAACCTTTATAAATCAGGCACGGATGTTTGCGCGTATTTCAATAAATGCTATTTGTAGACGGGTATGCCGGAAGAATTTAGGAAATCACTAAAAACGCTTGGTTGCCAAACAGAATTTAGAATCGCCATAGGAAAGATCGGAAGTTATGAGGGAAGTCTTCATAAAGTTCGATCCCAGGCGCTATTGCGGCTAGCCATTTGATGTTTCCCTCTATCCACGCGTAAAACTCATATTCGGTCAATATTTGCATATACCCAAGGGTCTTCTACTGCTCATCCATCCTTTCGGACAATTACATAGAAAAAATATTTGCATCTAGATATGCAAATTACAATCATGTTCCTAGATGAAATGTGTATTCAATTTAATATGTTTTTAGCTCAACACCAATTAAAAAGAATGAAAAATATTTATGTGTGTTTAACTAACAATTAGTAATTTAAGAACGAAATATTAACTTTTTACAAAGATACATTTTGAGAATACAGTGGAACTTCGCTTAACGAGTTTAATCCGTTCCAAAATTTCCGGATTTTTACTATATATTCACAAGTTTTAAAAATGACGTGGAAGGCGCGTAATCCGGGACTTCTCTTCTCATCGCTACTCGTTATGCAAAACGTTCTTTCTTAAAATTCATTTTGCTCATTAAGCGAAATGCCTCGTTATGCGAGATTCCACTGTATTTGTATTTCAATGACATTTCTTAGTTCAATATTGAATATTATTTATATGTAGTAATTATTGTTTATTTATAATTAATCGTTTTGTTTTTCCGTTATATTTTGATTTGGAATAATAATGTTATTTAATTGAATTGAATATGAATGACCAGGCGCATCCACAATATTGACAATGCAAATAATGAAAAATCCTTACTAAAATATATTTCGCATATCGATTCGGCAGAATTAACTTTGTTTTTTTCGAGGCTTTTCTTATATTGTTTTTCTCATCTTCCAGTACGTACGGTAAGGCATCGAATATGCCGAGGGGCCTAAATTCACGATAATCTTCAATGTCTCTGTATGTCAGTGAAACGTAAACAGTAATCATGACCTTTTCTATTACCAAAAGTTAACACTTTCCTGGCAATTCCATTTCATTTGGGGCGTTTATATGGTTCTGCCGTCGCGCACGCACAGCAAACAAGGGTTCCCAAGTCGACTCTAAATCCATTTTACCCCCGAGCAACAAGAAACCCTGAGTTATTAAAACGGACCCCACCGTAGAGGGAGTCTCCGAATGCAAAAAGAAAAATGAAAATATGAAGAATACTGAAAGAAACATAACTACATTGATATATATGTTGATGATGGGTTCACGAAATGAAAATCAAATGCGAACAAACAATTCTGCAGAAGTTTGGAATTTTATGTCCTTTCCACCGAGGCGAAATGATAATTTTTCACTATTGCACGATTTTGTTCTCTCCCTTTGCCTTTATGAAATCGTATAACCGTGGAGGGGATAATTTTTTTACGACATCGGTGAAATGTGATGGAATGACATATTATAATACATCGGCGGCACGAAAAAAAAATCCCTTATGCAAAGTTATATGGTCTCATGAATAAAAGCAATCATTCCATGGTAACTGTGTTTCATCCTCCTGCGTACGCTTTTGTTACCTGTTTTATTCACTTCAATGCCACACTCCGATATAAATTACGTTAATCAAAATATTAAAAACAATTTTTTTTTTGTTTTATCTCGTTCTATTTCTTACAGCAAATACATATTCATTACATTTCTAACATTTTAACAAAATTTATTATTTTTCTACAATAAAAACACAGCCAAATTCTATAATAAGTTGATGTATATGTACTTTCAGGAGAAAAATAATCATTAAATCTTTTTGTGTAGATAAATACGCTTTTTTTTTAAATTTATATACAAATTTTGTATTTGCTCCATTTGGGTCAGAGAGCTAACGACCAAAGTCTTTCAGGCATATTTATTTTATTTTTCTTTAGTTTGTGTTTTGCTAAATTTTATGAAAAATAATTCATTTCATTTGGTTCCAATCCTGGTCAAGCCAGACCCTTTGTGAGCCCTCTCAGTACTTGCAGCAATAGAGCCATCGTTCATCACAGATGGACAGTGAAATTAATTAGGTGAATTATAATAAAATTATATGACATAAAAATTCATATGTTATAATATTTAATATTACTTAAAATACAGATAACTCGATTAAGGTTACTACATATAGAGGCTTAATATTAAATTCAATTAGGATAACAAAACTATGACACCAAAAGGACCTCAATGTGAAGTTTATGTTCAGATGTAATTTAATATAATTCACAGTAATGAATACAAGTATATCCATTTGATACACATATAGTGCCTGCAAGAATTTAGAAAACATTATCATCAGAATTTCAAAGAGAATTTAATCATCTGCGTTGTAAACAGTTAAATGTTCTAAGAATTTTTTCCGCCTCGGACGATCCGCTAAAAGTTTAATATTGCGGGGAAAGTGTTTTCTAATGACGTTAATTTGGTGTCGCTGTGATCTATGGCCGGAATTTCAAGGGCATAAATTTTATAGGACGTAATCCGGCTGAGCAAAGTTGAAAACTTTCAAGTAAACATTTGTCTTGATTATGGGGCAAAATTATAAATTAATTGTTTTTAATCAGGAGAAACGAACGGTATTGGCTGAATAAATCATTTGCTACTTTTGAGACACTTTCCACTTTAACTTTACTGAAAAATTCATATGCGTGTGAGCGTATGTATTTGCGTTGCATTCATTAGTTAACAGCTAACTCGAAGTTACAATATAATATTTTATGTAATAATACAAAATTTTTGATTGTGAAATTTGACATTATATATTATTATAATTACAATTACAGAAACAATTATTTAAAATATTAGTTTTAATGATTCAATTTATAATCAGACAATAACCATGAATTGAGATCGAAGTGAAAAGCAATTTTATATAAATGCTAATACGCTTTTAAATTCTGTGAGGGATTCTATAAGTATAAAATTGAGTTTAAATATTAAATGTGTTTATATTTGAGTTATGAAAAGATGGGGACAAAAATCTTGGTTGAGAAAGGATGATGATCGTATTTCTGAAAAGGTGGAATAAATAATGCAGAACAGGGGGTTGGATGAAACGAGTTTGCGTCAAAAAATATTTAATTTAAGGTCATAAGGGCTAATGACATTTAAGGGTTGGTTAGAGACGGAGGCGGAGGCATCGGCGGTGGCGGTTCGATGGTTACGGGGGTCGTACGTACGTACGTACGAACGTACAACCACGTTGCCGCATTATGACATTTTAATATTTTATTAAAGTCCCCTGCTGCAAATTGCCCATCTCGGATTGACTCTTAAAATTTTCACAAACACATTTTATGGCATCGGTGCGTTTTATTACTCGGTAATTTGACTGAGACGGCAAAGTTTTATATGCATTTTTAAAACTGGAACGTCGTACTTTTACTATAAAAGGGAACGGAATTTATTGGCGCGAACCACCAAAAAGCAGCCGAGCCACCGTCCCCCAAAGCGCCGCCACATCATTTCCGAAAACCTACCACGACATAATGTACTGCCGTCGCAACCGCCCGCCTGTATATGTGGAGCTGACGACGTAATCTTCCCGAATTTTACTCCTCCGTTTAATTAACAAAGCCACCGCCCACGGCAACCCCCCCCCATCCCGCTCACGATCGAACGGGGTGAAAGAATAAAAAAAAATATGCACACACTATTAACCAAACCCCCGATGGCAATTTTCGCCCATGTTTTTACCATCCCTCAGCCGTCGCTTTTTTTTTATTGCTTTATTGCCGCGTAGATATTCATGGTATTCATGGAAATTTATAGAACACAGTGGCTTTTACCATGTCGGCTGTTATGAACAATAAGAAACTTTTTTAAATATTTATTGGGGACGGATCCTCTTGCGAATTCTGAATTTATATAACCCCCGGATATATTTATAATACCCGCGATAGTATCACTTCGTGCACGTTCAAAGCTCACTGTTCCAACTGTGTTCCATACATATCAATAAATACCACATTCAAAAGCAATAAATAGATATTTATTTATAAGTATTTAGTATAATCGAAATTACATGATATTAATGAATATTTTATTCTATATATATTCTATACAACGTGTTAATCATAAATTGTTGAAAATATTGTTATTACAAATACAATCTCATGAAAAAACAAGGTTAAACTCTTGTTATTTTTTATTATTATTAATTATCACTTATTTTTTTTTATAATGAAATTTAATATTTAAACTTAACTTTTCTTGTATTATTTTAATTATTGCTTAAAAGTTTAAATATTATTGAATATATGTGTTAAAATAGTTACTTAGATTTAAGTTTAAAAATTAATAATATTACTATTATATTCATATTATTGAAATAAATGTAATATTAAATCAAACTTTAAGTCTACAACATTTTATTAATAACATATAATATTCACTATATGAAAAATCTGAAGATTGCTTCTTGACATCGAAAGCAGTAATTTTATGTTATTAATACAAAAATACGGTTTAATATAGGTGTGTAATACTCAGTAAGATAAAACTAGTATTCGATAAAATTATTTTAACGAAATATATGGAATTAAATGCATTTAAGCTGAAATCTGCCCAATTTCAATATTTTCATTATAATTATAATATTAAAATCTTGCTCCAGAATAGATTAATTAACTCCGATATTGTATTTTATTTATTGTAAACATAGTTTTTAGATGTTTTGCTTTATTAGAAAATAAAATTTGCCGACATAAATTTAAATTGATATAAGCCAGATAGATACAGTCACAAACAGCGTATGTCAATAGTCGCAACAATTTGCATTTTGCCTGGCATGGAGCTTATGCTGTGTAGTGTAAACAAAAATTAACACAAATACCAAACATAAATGTACACTGTAGCGAAAGCAGTCAAACAAGAATGTATCGATTCGACCGTCATTCCATCCATAAATCTGCAAATAAAAGCAAACAGAAACCGATGAAACACACACACACGAAAGTATATATATATATAGAGATAGAGGAAAAAAAACACGATGGTAGATGTAAAAAATTGGAATAATTTGCCCGAATTTCTTTTAATTAATATTCTCACTACCTAAGTCTAATAAACGACTAACTAATTGGTTGTGTGTTTTTGCACCAAGTCTTAATATTTATAAACGCGTTTGTTAGTTATACACACAGAAGCGCACTAGAAGCCGCCAAGTCGTATAAACTATGTTCAAATATTTGCTGTTTGGATGTGTGTACTTCATACATTTCATTTTGGCTGTCTCGCGAATTTGTTGTTGTTTCTTGTTTTTCCTACACTTCCTTCATTTGAACAATTTCTAGCTGCTTATATTCAAACTTTCCGCTTACTTTAATATCGCATCATCCCTCAAGAATATTAAATAAATGTATTCATTCTTCATATTGCAAGAGCGAAAGCAAACATAGACGCTAATATAATAATCTCTAATGTTATTCTCAATCTTATGTATCAATAAAAAACGATGCAATAATACAATAATACTAATTGAAGCGTTATTTCAAAAAATTATGTACTGTTTTTAACAATAATAATCCGGTTTTTGAAGAAATTTATATAATTCGAAAACGGTTTTTCAGCTCAATTGCAAATGAGGTAGTTTTAATTAATTTTATAAATATTAAATAAATTGAATAGTTTTTAAATAAGTTGTAAATATCTTATTTAGCTTTATTTGTGAATATTCTAAAACCGGTTAAAACTGGTCTTGTAGGTTTTTGCATAAACCGTAACGGTATGTATTAAATATAATGAATCGTTTTGAGTACAACAATATGCATAATATAATATTTAGGCAATTTGCAAATAAAGCGTTTATTCATAATTTTGAAGGTACATATAAAAGTAGAAAAGTTCATCACATGAACAAATAAGTTGACCAGTCCTGTCTTATACGACACATTAAACATAAAATGTACGATTGGTAATTAATAATCTTGCTGAGCAAAATGACCCCCTCTCCAATTAGTGCTCTAGATTATATTCGTGCTCTGAAAGGATATAATTAATGAGTGGCTTTAATAAATCGTTTGTTCGCCTTAATTGCGAATTTTGTTAATAAAAATGACCGGGCACGCTCGAACTACATCAATCAAAACATTTTGTCGGAATTTTTGCAGGACGAAATCGCCCTTTTTCTCAGAAATGGAGAAACAGAGAAAGAGAGATGACGTGAAGGGAAATGTTCGATTAGGTTCTACCGATAGGAAAATGTGCAGACAAACAACTGAACGAGAATGGGTACAATTGATCAATTAAAAGCAATCACTCCAGATGGGAATGAGAGACAAATAAGAAAAGACCGGTCGTCCATAAATCAATGCGTCTTGCAATAAGCGGAAGGCTTTCTTTATAAATATATTGACTTTTTATCCTGACGTTGACGTCGCTCCTTTCAGTTGGGAAAATTAAATATTGACCGCAGTTAATTAGGATGTTTACAGCGGATTAAAGATTTAATATTCAATAGCATCAGTCCCTCTCATTAACTAGAAAACCTGATTGATAGGATCGAAGCAAATGTAAACCGATTCCATCAAGAGCCTTTTAATCTCTCGCTGCATTTGAAGATATGTTGATGCAGGATTCATCAGATCAGATAATTCAACTAAACGCTGGACGCTGGTAAACGACGGACATAAACAGAGAGAAGAAAGAACAGTAGGAATGCATGCAACGATTCCAATCTTCATGTAACTCAACCATTCCACCCAAGTTCGCACATAAATAATCCGATCTTTCTTTTTTCCCTCCTCCCTTTCATTATATTACATTATATAGTACATAAACTTCGTAACAAGTTCAAGAGCCCGTGATTACAGGAGCATTTCACAGTTTAAATCGCGCATTAGCCGATAATTTACTGCTCTCGCGCCACAATGGGCTTCGGATGTAAATAGATATTTTGAGTTGGCCCACAAAAGACCATCCCCGTGATATTCAATAAAGTGGGCTCCGACAATGCGAGAGCTGCTTGTAACAAAGAGATGACTTTAGATAATCCGAGAAATATACTAAAGATTTCCATCGGGGCCCCCCCTCTTTTGATTTCGGTATAAATCAAAACGTTCTGAGCATTTGTCTGGCGACCTCCGCAGGTGACTTGAGAAAACACATTGTAACGGAACAATAAGAAAATAACCCTTTCTCTACAAGGATGAACAAAAAAAAGATGAGAGGGAAGAGAACAATCTTTGCTTTCTCCTTTTTCCGATAGACCCTCGTTTTACGGAATTAACTTAATTCCGTTCATTATAACCAGTGAGAATTGATTAGATCTAATCTACCTGGGGAAGTAAGAACGTATTTATTATATGATACTGTTCCGTGAAATCTGATACAAAATGCTTGTACACCCATTTGTTATATGGCACAGATAAAAACTTATTTATGGTATTGCGTTATTTTAGTACTCATTATCACTGAAATCAAACGCCGTAAAGTCGGTTTTAATAAACCGACCCTTTTCTTAAATTCACATTATTTATAGAATATTGTACTATAAATAGTATTCATATAATAATTACAAGTAGTAGTGTAGAAAAGCAGCCGCCAACCGATGGTCCGTGGGCCACTGATGGGCCGCGAGAAAATATTTGTATAGTATTCTGATTCTACGATTCATCTCTTTTTTTGCAATTTTTAAGTAGCATGTTTATAAAAGATCCAACGTAAAAACAAGTGTACGTGGGATTACAAATTTTGAGATTAATTGTCCGCGACTTTAGTGGTTTAAGCTCACGATTAAAAAGGGTTTCGACCGCTGGTGTAGAGTATAGCAAAATCAACCATTTTCTTAAGATACAAGAGCAAATATAAAGTGTCTGTAGGTTTTGTGTTAACATAGCGCAAAATTTTGCGCCCCTGGCAGACTTCTTACTCGTTACGGTATAGTTACTGATCTGATCATGACCACAGAGCATTATTGATTATTATGAAATGTTAGTAACTAGAAAATCGTTGTATATACAAAAAAAGGCATGTACAAACTTTTTTCATATAATGCTTTAGTAATATTTTATATATATATTACGTAATAATCAATTTATTTTTATAAATATACAATTCAGGTATTTATAAAAATCTAAACCTTGAAAAAGTAAATATTCCTAATAGCAAACATTCATGCTTAAGCTCACAAAAAGGATGCGTGAGTCATCATGTATAATGGAGATATAAAAGGGAAAAACAATTCGGAAGATAACGTGAGACAAATAAGAGGTGAATAGAAATAAAAGAGTGCGCCCGAAATGCAAGGGCTTAAGGGAACAAATGGGCACTAAAAAGCAAAGAGGAACGACGTAAGAGCAAGTAATGGCTTGGATTTCAGCAAAACAGGAACAGCCAAATTGTGTATTTATTATCACTGCATATCAATTTTACTGATAATCTATAAATAATTATTAAAAAATATGTATAATGTTTTTACTGAAAAAGAAACCAAATCAGTAATAAATTTCATTATGAATTGAAATAAATATGTAAAAAAAAAACAAGATTTTGAAAGCAATGCAAAAAGTGTGGAGTATTGTTTTGTTCGATAAAGCTGAAAATAATTATCCGAAAAAATGTGTATGCCCAATTACATAATGGATTTATGAAATAATTGCTTTTATGATGAAATAAATCTGGACAAATGTGCCCTGTTTTTCCACCGATTTTTCGCTATACCGTTGTTGTGCAATGTTTTTTTGTATTTTTTTTTTTCGTTGCACTTTGAATAAATGTCATCGTGTTAATGTTTATGGGGAATGTGCTGAAAATATCTGTTGAGTTTTTGGGTTAAAATTTGCGGCACATTACCATAGGAGTGTCCAAATTCATTTATCACATAGCCGTAGTTCTGGCCGTGACAAAAGTGACATATGACATTTCCCACCATCCATTGCATGCAGCCAGAAATCGGGCGGCGGCCGTTGAAGCCGCCTCCGCCACCGCCGCAGCAGCAAACTCCACTCGTCTCCGTATGCGAAACAATGGCCAATATAATCCGATAACAAAACTGCTATTTTATTTGTTAAAGCTAGGAATGCGCAATCGAATAAATTACAATCGCAAAATTTACTGCAAACTTCCTCGAAATAGGATCCGCATTATCTCTTCATTACATTTACAGTCTGATTGCCTCAACGCAATGGAATCATATTGCCATTGTTCTGATACTAATTTATAAACATAATATTCTACCACTGTTATTTATTATATTTATGTTGAACTCATTCTGAAAAAATGTATTATTACTATTTTAAAATTATCCAAAATTTTATCTTAGATTCTAAATTAACTTAATAAAAAAAACATAACAAACTTTATATAAGCTTATGTTCTATAAATGTTGCAGAGCATCTATGATTATATTTATTATCTATATATACCTTAAATATAAAACTAGTTTAAGTTATATCATGTGGTATCAATATTTCACAGATGTAATTAAATATAAATATAATATTTTGTATTTTGAAAATAATCGATTGCAAGAAACGAAGCGATATTTCAGTATAAATTATAAAATAAAACATAAAAATAATGGACATAAATATTTTATTTCTTGTTTGTTTCTCAAATATAAGTTTTCGCTATGGGAATTAATAATAACCTTTATTTATCGCTTGTTGGCGGCTGTCTGTTTTTGCATTGGGGATGGAATATATTTTGTGTATATGTTTTTTTTTGTACGGAGTTAGGGGTGATGGTGTTTGGGACAAGGGCGGATGGCCTCAGATGTAAGGGTGACGATAAACAACTTCAACAAGTATAGTTGCGAGGCATAAACGGTGCCGATCTTGCGAGCGTCTGGCGTCGAGTTAAATTATGTTTGCAGATCGTAATGGTTAGTTTGACGCGAACTGGAATTGGTCAATGTTTCGGAAAGGAAAAGAATTCTAGTAAAGGAGAATAGAAAAAAAAGAAACGATAACTAAAAGGCGTCAGAGTATACGAGGAAGAGAGACATATAGTTGAAGAAAAAAAGCATAGAAATGGAAACGAGAAGGAATATGGGAGTGGAACTTTCGGTCCAGCGAGCGCGAGCTTCCGGAAACCGATTACCGGGAAAATGGAACAGTTTCTGGCAGAATGGCCAGCGTCCCTGTTTAATTTCATTTTTAGTTTTACACACATACAGTCGTCCATACATAACTAGGGGACCTCTATAAATTTCAATTTTCCGCTCGACCAAGTCGCAGCCTTGGTTGGTACTGCACGAAAACGAATGGTACAATTCCATCAAGAATCCATCCTATCCAACTCGAATGACAAGCAACTGAGCTTTCCATGGCAATTTTTGTCAAAACAAAATATATTTCTGGAATCGGTGACAATCGATATTCGAAATCCCGACAACCAGAATTCCGACTATATCAAAATCCCGATTATATTGAAAATTTCTACAATAATATTTTTAAATTATTCCGGAGTGTGTCACCAAGTACTACATTTTTATGGATACGCTAGTCGTTCAAATAATTATTTAATAAACACGCTGACAAGTTGATGTGATAACAATCCGCGTAACAGCGAACAGGTGGACAAATATTTCATGATAATTTAATAAATTTGGTTAAGCTTATTTGCATTCGGATGGCGGACGAACGCGCATTACGAAATTGAATTGCAACCGCAACTTGCGTTACGTCATTTCATTGCATTGAATTATATCCATTAAAACGAAAATATCCGTAGCTGAAAACAGTTAGAATAATAAATATGTAGCATCAACTTTGTTTTTGGTTCGGACTCTCTAGATGTTAGATAATGGGCAACGTAAACTGGTTGTTTGTATTACCATAATTGGGCATACAATGTTGATTGGTTTGTTGAGATAATTAAATGTGCGATCGTTAAGAGAATATTTGGATCGTATATCGTACATTGGGGGCACATTTAATTTAGATAAACCCCAGCTTTTAAACATACAAATGGTTTTATATCTAACTTTCTAATATGATAGAATTTGAATGTATAAATATTTAGCGCCCAATATGGATTAAGTAAAATCCTTAAACTGAATACAGTGGAACCTCATTTAACCAGCATTTCGCTTAACGAGCAAAATTAATTTGAAGAAAAATGACTCGTTTAACGAGCGACGTTTCGCATAACGAGTGACGATGAGAAGTTTGCGCGCTTGCTACATCATTTTTAAAACTTGTGTACACATATTATGTGTATTTTTCAATATGTTTCACTATACGAGTAAAAATCCGGAAATTTTGGAATGAATTAAACTTGTTAAGCGAGTTTATTTTAAGTTTGTTTATGTTTAATACAATCACCTAAATTACTAGCTATATTTTAAAGTAAATTACAGGTATTACAATTACAAAATTTCAATAGCTCTAACTTGTTACAAGGAGATATATAGTGTTTAGAAAATTATCTATCCAAACAAAAGTTGATAATTTCTTTAATAAAATATAATATTTTTGGGAGATGTACTATCTGTTTTGTAGCATTTGTTTCGTTTGTCGTTTATTATTATCTATTTTTTTCAAATTTATTCAGTCAGTAATACGGAATTTAGCATATATAAAAGTAAAAATCATGATAAAATATGGTATGATAAGTATATTTTGAAATTTTTAAAATTCCCCCGACTTAAGAACAACCCTTTGAAACGGAACTAGTTCGTAAGTATATTATCACATAAGAAATATTCTTTTTTTTATAAATACAAAACATGCAATCCTGGTAGAAGACCGATGCATCGGTTAATATAAAATGTATTTTTTATATTGTAAGGTAACTTTTATTTTCTTCAGTGATTGCTATTACATTCGAAAATTTCAGACAAGTATATCTGATTCTAGTGGATAAACAATAATATTACTAATCACGTCGTAAATTTTTTTAATTATTATTTAATAGTTATAATACCGAAATATTTATGATAGAGGCAAAATAATAGAGTGACTTAGTGCTAATTAACATCGACTGAGACGAAATCGAAATAAACACATCTGCCTTGTTCGAATGGGAACTTGATATTTCCACTTTTATCGGTCGGCATCTAAATGATTTAATTCGAAACCTCTTTTATTGGTCATCCCATCACCCCACCGCATGTAGATTTTAATTGCCGGATCTATTTAATTGCATCTACGAAAAACGGATCCCGCATTAACCATCCCAATATGAAAATATTCTTCAACCGAAAGACATAAACTCGACGGCGGTGGCAGTAAACACCCATAAACGTCTATCCAAGTAATTAACATACAGAGGTAGCCAAGGTATTGTCGTGTATTCTTCGGTCTGGCGTTATTTTGGATGCAAAGTTCTTCTCGGTCCCGTTGCGGCGGGGGTCCTGTCAAAAGGATACACGTCCTTAGATCTTATCATGGACACAGCTAAGAGACTAGCAACTCCAATCATCCCCGCCAGGATTTAGTAATCACTTGCTTGATAGCATTTCTCTGTCTCGGAATACGGTTTGACGTGGGGAGCTTTAATTTATACACTGCCAACCGCAAACTAAGCTCCATCTATTTCAAATTATTTAGAAACTCAATAATTGCCATTTTAATGCATCAAATTAAATATAATTGTATATCATCAGTACTAGTTTATATTTACGTATCAAGCATTAAATAAATATTTAAAAATATTCCGTTTCTGTGTGTGAATACGTATGCGGTGATGAAAAGAAAAAAAAGTTCGGGAGTTGTATAAAGTATGCAATTAGATTAGATGGAGAGGCAGTAGATATTTCATGCATATAAAATGAGTAAATCATAAATCGGAAAGCAGATATGAAAAGTTCTCTGACAATAACGGCGGGGAAATCTTAAACTTGAATTAGAGTGTCACCGGCAGTCGAACAAATAGAAAATTCTTGTAGATAAGAGGGAACTTTTGAAAAGGAATCTGCGGCCGCCCAGCATATACGCTGTGTTGTACTATGTGCTATATGCTATACCGCGAGATCGGCCCACTCGCTTAATATGCAAAAGATTGTTTCGCGACGGCGGAATATTAAATTGGCCAAAAATCATGGAGCACAAACACGATGATAAGAATTCTTCCACTGCTAGCAACTCAACTGCGCACACAGTATATAATAACAATACCCAAACAATTTTACTTTGTAACATCCATTCATTTTGCTGATCCGTATTTTACACCTCGCCTTCTAAAGATTATCATATCTCATGACTAAAAACTATTTATACCTTATTCCATAACTACTACGGCCATTTGTTTCCGATATTAGTTCCATACGGGCTTAAATTTATCCGCCTCATAACAAAACTAAATTGTCATTCCTATTGGTACGAGTCGGATCTGCGCTGCATACACTGTATACTTACTTTATTAAATTGAAACCGATGTTGTTTTATGAAAATTTTTTAAGCCTTTTTATTACATAAGTCTGAGTATTCAATTTGTATGCAAAAATATTATTAAATACTTGTTTTTATTGTTATAGCACAGGAGTAGATTGAAGTAAATAATATGTAAGTAACATTGGTAAAGTTCACGTTTTCAGTATTAACCCTTTCTAGTCCAGTGATTCCAAATGTAATCATTAATTTTATATTATATTATATTCCATTTTGTCTTTCGATGATTAAAACTGTTGGCAGCAACTAATGTGAATTGAAGCTAAATGTATTTTTAACAGTAGGTAATAGTGAATAATGAAAAAATCAGGTAATATGTTTTTTTTATGATCAAAGAAGTGCTTTTATAAAGACTTGAATAAAACAAAAAAAAATGGTTGGAAAAGGTTAATTTTATATTTTACAACGATGTAGAACATAATTTTTATAATTTCATAATCCATACGTAATTATAATTGTATTAATTATATTTGTGTTCAAAATATCTTCAAAGTAATTACATAAATCGTTGAGATCATTTCATACTTAAATACAATGTAATTATTTCATAAAAAATACTATTGATATTTTCAAAAGAAAATTAAGTTTGTCTGCATCAACTATGTATACAGTAAAATACTTGACTGGAAATTGTCTTCGTTATATTTGTAAGCCACTTCAGCACCGTAATGCTATTATATTTTGCGCAAATAAATGCGAAACCCTAGAAAGTAAAAATATCAAAATCTAGAAGAACTCGCGTCAAACGCTTGAATAAAGCGAATTTTCGATGTTGGATTCAATTTCATCTGAATATAAATTTAATTAATGTATCTTTCTATATTTCTTTATTGAGTGATTAATTCAGCGTGAAATAGGAACCCGTATGAAATGGAATAATGTTTGCATTTAATTCGCTTAACAAATACCCGAATCCTTATAATTTTGAAACCCCTTAAACGGAAGTTAAGAAATTCGACGCAATATATATATGAAAGCATGAAAACCGACGAGGCAAAGCAGTTTTTAAAAGCGAAATTAAAAATCTAGTTTTGCTTAAAACATAATTAACACAGAAGCAGTACCACAATGCTACTTTTGCCACTTTTGGGACGCAATTTTACTTCACATTATTCTTAGTAGCCCACGGGTGCCAAATTACTTAAAACGGCTCTGCACAAAAGTATAATCAATAAAGTTCCTTTGAATTGCAGCTATTCGGGTGATTGTCATAACATATTTAATTGAAGTGCATTTTTTTCTGTTGCAAATTAAAAGCTTGCACGTTCCTTTTTTTAGTGCAAATAAAAGGAGACAATTTGTAAAAGTTGATTGAAAATCTAAAGAAATGTTTTTGCAGCGTGAAAGACGACGCAGGAATTGGTTATATCTCCATAACACATCCTTCCAATACATTGTACCGTTCGAGCCTCGGCTACGGCTGAAAACGATGCGAGGGGAGGATGCAGCAGATCTGGCGAGGCCCGGCAGATAGATAGATAGATACACACCGTTCAAATACATTATATAATATCGACAATCTGCTATTGTGAGGGCAAATATTGAAAATTCAAATGGATTTATGGAATGGTTTACGCGAATATCATCAGCTCCAGGCTCGAAATTGAGGCTGGGTGGCTCTAACAATTTTACTCTAACAAACCCCCTCAGACTGAGGACTAACAAATTCAATTAATTATTATAGATATTCTATATAATAATATAAATTTATAACGATAAACAATGAAAAAAAAATAAAATGTTGATTTTTTTTTACCATTACTAAACCAATAGTATCATTGTTATTATTGTTATCATTGTTTGTATCAATCATAATATTCATACTTTTGTTACTAAAAATGTCAAATTAATTTTGAATGTATTAGTAGTTGGTAACAACGAGTAACGTTTAATGAATATCAAGAGACCTATTGACTACACGGAGTACTGTCTTGGAACAATAACCGCAGCTGAAACAGCTGTAAATTACCAAACGCAAATCCGTGTTTAGAGGAAAACTATGTTGCGTGCAGAAACTTCCTGGAGGTGTATCGTCCTGAGCAGGTTATGTAAATCATACGTGATTGTTCTCGGGGTCGAATTGTTGTTCAGAAATGTTCCCTCGTATACTTTTATATCCCGATCATTGTTCGGGGCGGCAAGATCTATGGCCCTACAAGTCTGCCTCTCGATTCTATTAGCCACAGTTCTATACCGGTCTCGAGGGAGGCGGGTGGCTATACCTCAGTAGTCGCAACGGATGACGTATAATCCGCCTCCTCGTGAAGCGTTCAGTGCGTTAATGAAAGATTATTTTCGCGTTCCAATACGTTTTACACATCGTCGCTTTTCTTCTAAAGAACACTCGCAAGATCAAGCGGTACTGAGAAGGAATTTTCTCATATCCGAAGGATGAATGCTTTGTGAAGAAAATTTCTTACTTTTCTAATTATATAAATATTAAACTTGTCGAAGTAATTATTTTATATTTTTTTTAATATTCTCTTATAGTTATTAATATATAATATATTTTATTAAAATGATAGTAGGAATAATAATTAAATATTTTGGAATCCATTTTCAGATCATTAGGTGTAAAATGTATATAATTATTAATATTATATACAAAATTACTATTATTTATTGTTACACTTTTTTTTTAATATACATTAAATAACTGATTATGAACAAAATTGTGTTTCTCTTTGACTAATTCAGTTTGTTCTTTTAAACTCAACTATAGGCCAATCATCGTGATTTTAACGTATAACCGATAATTTAACAAGAATTTGGCGTTGAAGAGCAAATAATTGGACGGATTTGTTCGAAACCAGTCTTGGGTCAGATCCAATTAAATAGGATCCAGACACCAGATGTGTAGAACTTGAATTCGACAGTCCAGAATATATATATTTTTTTTAAATTTTGTCCAATGTGCATTATGTAGACCAATTACTTCCTGTTGCGCTCTCTGTTTCCTTTAATCAATTATGTCAAGTTTCCCATAACAATTATACGCACGAAATATAATTTTATTGCTGATAAAATTAACTTTTATTAGACCTTTATTTCTGAAACTCAAACGCACTATAATTATTTTAGTTTCAGCGTTTTGTACGTCAGTATTTTTGTTTCTTTTTTTCTTGAAAATGATACGTTGCGAACTTGGTTTTCGGCAATTTTAAGTAGGTGATAATGATAAGGTGCTCTTGAATAAATAACGCTATCCTGAATTAACAAGCATAAAATGATGAATATTGTATTATAATAATTTGAGTGCATAAATCAATCTTTAACCATGTTATGCTCATTTTTAAAATACAGTGGAACCTCGTTTATCGAGCACCTCGCACAACGAGCAAAATGAATTGTAAGAAAGTTTCGCATAACGAGTGACGATGAGAAAAGAAGTAACGGATTTTAAAACTTGTGAATATGTTTCACAATACGAGTAAAAATCTGAAAATTTTGGATCGGATTAAATTTGTTAAGCGAGGTTCCGCTGTATTCTACCTTGAAATAACTTTTAATTGCGTACAATATATTATTGTATCAATTTACTCAATTAAATGTTATGTGATTCACATTATAATTATTGGCGTTTCGCCCAAAATGTCATGCTGTCTCACCGCTAAACAGCAATTTCTAGATTTACTCAATAAGATTGCATTCAAATTCTCATATAAATATTATATACATCACAATTTAGGTTGAGTTCAATTATAATTAAGAATGCTAATTACATGTTTCCTTCGTATAACGATTTAACGGTGGAACAGTGTCAAATAGAACATATATAGTATCGTGTTTTACAAATTTATATAGCAATATTATTCTCTTGATGGGATTTACTCTGTAATTTAGATCAAATAAAATTTTCGCAGAAAAAAATAAAACACGGTTGAACTTCGGTGAAATTAACGCTTTTTACAAACCCCGCTGTGAAAGTAATGAGAATTTTAATACTCTCTGCAAATAGTACAAAATGTAAAATTTATTTAAAATATTAATGTAAATACATTATACAATGTCAAATACATAATTACATTATAGTATTAACAGCGGTCTATTAACAGTTCGTGTGGTCTATTTTTTATTTTGTCCCCTCCGATATTTCAAACATTTTTCAGCTAACAGCAAAAACACGTTAAATTCAAAAATATGAGCGCACACATAGTTTTCTGTAATAAAGTCAATATAAAATATTTATAACAGATTTTGCGTTTAATATAAAAATTCTTCTATTCTAAGCTTATCTAATAGTAAGTATATTCTTTAGTAAAAGTTTTTCTTTCAATTAATTGGATAATATTTAAATATTATGAATATTACAGAACTATGGTCAAAAAATCTTTTTAATTAAATTTAAAGGCAAAGCATTTATCCCTTTTGTATTTCAACAGTTGGAGGAGATAAAAAAGAAGGTTGACGTAGAGAGAAGACCCAAATAATTAATTACATCCAATTGATTAATTACGAAAGGAAGGTTGTGTGCTGGTACTTTTTTCATCGACGGGAGTAACTTTCGTTTGATCTTTCCACCAATTTACAATTCGGATCGATTTATTTACTTCTTGTTGTTTTTTATTATAAAATAATTATTTTTTAAATATATTTATTAGAAACAATTTTTTTTTAATTGCATTAAATATTGATTTATAATTTTTTTTGTGAATTTCAGAAAATTATATAAATTTATGTTACTTGTAACTACCCTCCTTTAATTTAGTTAAATTGGAATTTAAGAATTCTAAATTCTAGATTATGAAGAAGTGTACATTCATATGAGAGGAGCATATCTTTTGAAGTTAAAATAAACATATTTGTCAATTAATTGCATTAAATATAGATTTATATTTTTTTTTGAAAATTTTTGAAAATTATATAAATTTATGTAACTAGTAACTACCCTCCTTTAATTTAGTTAAATTGGAATTTAAGAATTCTAAATTCTAGATTATCAAGAAGTGTACATTCAAATGAGACGAGCATATCTTTTGAAGTTAAAATAAACGTATTTGTCAATTAGTAAATAAAAGATATTTTTTATAGACAATGTTGAAATTAAATGGATTTTTCAAGAGGCGCAACGATCGACCGTATAGTTATGAGTGCAGTAGAAAAATATGATGAAATTCACGTTTTCAGGTCAGCTGTATAAAAAAAAGAGGGAAAAAGTTTCTAGAGTGGGAAGTTAATTCGATAGTAGGTTCTTAGTTTGATTAAGAAAGTGCGTAAATAATCCGAAAGGATGGCAATTCATTTTATTGTCGATTGGTGTAGTATTTATCGGTTGTCCTGCGAAGGGTCGGCACAGGAGTTGTGAGAGATGGAGTGCGTTGGAATCCATAAAACGTCTTGGAACTATGCGCCGAGTGCTAAGTTGCCACCAGTAACCTGATAAAGGGGCTTCGGAAGTAGTCTTACTAATATAGGTGCTGTTGACGGGCCGAGCTGCACGCCTGGCTCAAATCCAAAGGACTTCCTGCGTCGAGCGAGCTGACAACTGAACGTAACGGTGCATCCTTCAGGTCGTTCCACGTCCCACCGTCCCGAAAAATAAAGGAGCCGCACCGCTTATCTAATATAGGGGCGATGTCTACCAAACAGTTCCAGATAAGCTTCGAGAAGATACATTTAATTGTCTATTCTTTGCGGATCCGGGGGCTTCTATTTACTGCGACCGCGGCTGAGCTCGAGTGCCTCTAATCAATTCCAATTAGTAGGACGACACGAACGATTTACTGGTCTCTGGGCTTAAAAAGAACCACCCACTGGCGTACGTGAGCGCGCCAGGACAACCGAAATCCAAAGAGGACGGCACCGTGAAAAAAGGACGTAATGGAATTGGGACTGCAGTGGGAAAAAAAGGATACACCGACAGAGACACCACTGGCAATGGATTTTTAGCGAGGTTTTATCAACGTCGAAAATAATTCGTATTGATCGTCGGCGACATTCAGTCAATTCGGTTGATTTATTCGACGCATCAAGGCAAAAGTGAGATAAGTGATCAGTTTTTCATTCCGTGGGACGCTTTTCTTTTCTTACAGCCATCCTTGTTTTTGCTGCACGCTGTACGATTCCGTCTGTCGATAAACTACAAAAATCGCCCTTTTATTGAATTGTTTGTTTCCCATATTCCTATAAATTATGTCTGATAAATATAATACATGGCCTCGTCCTTAAAACAATGAATTTACCACTGTAAATAACATGAAGAGTTATTGTGCTCCAAAGTTTACAAGCTTATTCTAATTACATCTTATTTTATTAATATAATAATGTACTAAGACATGGAACTTTTAAATATTAAATTAAATTATAGAAAATATGGAAAATATGGAACAATGATTCTTAAATTATCATTTCTTTAAGGTGAAGAAGCAATAAACTTATTACAATACCTTTTTATACATGAATTAAAACAAATTATCAGCTTAGTGCACAAATCTTATTGAAAGCGGCGTCCAGACTCGAATAATGATATAGAATTGTATTCCGGTGGGAAACGCTTAGTAGACAGATATGTATTAAATCCTACCAAATCACAACTCCCATCTTGTATTAACAATAGTGAACTTCGGAAGTAGATTATGTATTTCAAATTAGTCTAAATAATATCATTAAGTGAAGAACACTGGAACCTAGTATAACGAATATTAATAATAAATCAAAAGTAAAACACGTTGGATTGAATTATTTATAATCCTAAGAATCCACATCGAACATCGGAAGACAACATTCTACAGTGACCCGATTTCCATCCCTGACTTGATTTTATTCTTTTGTTACGTACAAGCATCGAGGGAGCTCACAAAGTGCTTAGTATGGCTGGGTTTGAACCAGCGCTCACGAGGTTGAGAGAATAAGTATATAAGACATGAGGAATACGCATAAATTTACTTCAATCTAATTGTTATTAATTAAAGAACATTTATTCTAAAACTTTAATTAATCATATTGATATATGAGCTTAACCATATGCTTATGTGCATATCCATTATCTGTAAGCTCGAGCACGAACACTATCAAAAGTTCAAAACAAACTATCTTAACAGGACGTGCCTTTTGTCTGAAAGTTCGGGCCAAATCCTAAATAAATGTGTATTGATGCTAATTAAAAGGATGAAATCCCAAGTGTTATCGACCTTAGCTACAATTCCAAGCTCACATTATTTATTTAATAAACCCCTATACATTTTAATTGATACGTGTAGTATATCATTATGTTTGTAACAGACATCTGACATTAAAATTGCCATTCATTGTCTAACTGTAGATTGATTCACCCTTTAGAAGGGTGCGTGAGTATTTTTAATTCACTATGAACAATTTCAACGTTATTACTATCTCATTTAATTATTGTTTAGATGGGATAGACAATTAATTCAATTCAAATTACGAATTTATATATTACATTCAGCTAACTGAAGTCAAGCGAAATACTGCTGTTGATATATCCGCGGAGAGTCATCGCTGAGATTTAGATATGTGTCAAAATCACACATTGATATTAGTACGATCATTATTCAGTAAATCCAATATTCTGCATATACGCGTTGCTTCGAAAACCATTGATTACACTTGTGTTAAATATAATTTAGTACTTGACGCAGATGAATTTCCATATAGCATGTTTTCGGGTCTATATCGAAAGCCCGACAACCGAAATCCCGTCAATCGAAATCCCGACGTACGAAATCCCGACTGTATCAAAATCCCGACAACCATAATCCCAACTATATCAAAAATTTCTACAATAACATTTTTAAATTATTTCGAAGCGAAGTCACCATGTGCTACATTATTAATTGTTGTTGTTAATTATTAATAACAATTTAAAAGTGACTACGCTCCGGAATAATTTAAAAATATTATTGTAGACATTTTCGATATAGTCGAGATTTTGATACAGTCGGGATTATGGTTGTCGGGATTTTAATATAGTCGAGATTATGATATAGTCGGGATTATGGTTGTCGAGATTTCGATACGGTCGGGATTTCGAAAGTCGTCATATCGTTTTATATAATTTACAATTTATTCCATTTGATTATTGAAAATCCAATCCAATTAATTAAGGAAATGCGTAGATCGGCTTAATATTATTTTTCATATAAAATTTGAATGAAATCAAATTCCATGGAAAATAAATGCAAAATAGTTACATGTTGCAAAATATATAACCTTTTGATTGCAATGAAATTGAAAATTACAATTATCATAAATTCATTATATTTATTAAAAAAAGAATATTGGGATAAATAAATTTACAGTTAATGTATCTTTTCTTGTTAGCTTTGAATACTTATCAATATTTGATAATTTCATTAAGCTAATTATAATTAATAAATGTAAATATTCTATTTGGGTGCTCATATTTCTGTAATCAAACAATTTCGTATATAGCAACTGATTGATTCAAATCGTATTGTTATGCCCGTAGCTAAACTAATGAACATATCTGTTTCATCTGTAATGACCGTTTCCTGTTACAGTAAGTTCTAAATATAAATGGAGGGAAATTGAAAAATGTTTATGTATGTGAAAGAATCCGCTATATTCCTTACATAATTGCATTTTATTTTTAAAGAACGAAATTAAATCCGTTCGCGCTTCACTTTCAACTTCCGATGGATATTTATTTCCTTTCTTCAGAACTATAAAATATTACATTTCCCTTTTTCCATTACAATTCGTCATCAATTTAATATAAAATTTTACATTAATTACCGTTATTTACAAATATTATTTCTACAGCATATAAATAAGAAGAAAAAATGTAAACCTGTGATAAAACTTTTGAGTTAAACTGCACGAATTTTCTATTGATCGCAGCTATTATTTTGTTTTAGTATAATTATAAATGCGTTGCTTGAATTATATTGTAATAAATCTCGGTTATATATTGTTTACTCGCGTTATTATCAATCTGGAAATAATTTATATCAAGTATGAAGCGAAATATAAATGCGACCATTGATTAACATGGCATGTTTCCGTTTTCAGGTTCTTAAATGCACGCAACCGGTTTCACGTCATTTTATTAACGTTGTTCACAATTTAAATCGGAGAAACATGTCATATATTCCTTTTATGGATATAATTTCGCGTTAAAGGACGTAACGTGTATCGAATTCCAAACTGGTGATGCTGAAATATTGTTTCCTTTGATGCAATGTTTCACTTCAAAAAAAAAAACTGCATTTCAATCGAATGTGCATCAATATTTACAATTATTTTATAATTAGTAACAGATATGACACATTCTGTTTAGTAAATTGTGAAAAAATTATGAAGTTGTTGAAATTTCTATTCTAAATAAACTACTACAATATCAATTATGACTAATTGATATTAATCATTGAAGTTAGTCATCAATAATATTATAGCTTTTTGTTTATTTTGACAAAGAAAATGTTTAATGGTTTAAGAAAATATGATTTGATGTTACTAAAAATCCAGTTTAACATTTTGTATTCGTTTAACAAAATAATAAATATTTTCTTGTGTTATTTGAGATAATATAAAAACATGTGGTTTTCTTTCACTTCGTTAGCTTTTGAAATTTATTAAATAATTTTTAATTAATTTATGTTCAGTTTTTACCAAATGGATGTAAAAGATTTAAAATCTCTAAGCTTATCCATAAATTTTAACTTGTAACAATTTTTTTTGAAAATTTTATAGAAATCTAGCAAAACTATATAGATTATAAAATAATATTAAGAAAGTTTTAAGAATATAAAAATTATTTTAAAGTTGTTATTATTTAAATAGTTGGAATTATGCATGTGGTTTCCAGTTATGACTACGAATTAAATATTTCATTTTTGATGATGACACACAGGTATTTTTTTCTTTCTGTAAAGGGTTTCTTTCATCAATGGATAGGGATGGTTATTAAATGGCGCGGAGTTTATTTGAAGGTTCATTTGGATGGTGATGTGTGGCAAATGTCTTAATGGTGTGGGATGGAATGGGACGGGCCCATTCGGTCCGGTGACTGGTCGAAGGGTGGGTTTTGGATAATATGGGACAGACAGGTGGAGCGACCCATAAAGAGAGCTCAGAATGTCGTTCGGTCTCGGCACAACTCGTGGAAGCAGCTATTGGCCGGGCATAGCGCCGTTTGAATTCTCCCACAGTGGATCTCGATCCGTCGTTGTTAGTACATAGGGCAGTCCCTACCGCCCTGCTGCTGCAGATTCGCGCCGTTTCAGGCCTACATCAAATTGAACTCTTTCAGAAGATATATATATATATCAGACGTGGTATAATCATAGTGTTAATATATGTTTATGTGAACTTAACCCTTGTTTCTGATTAACAATAATATTAAAATAAACAAATAGTGGTCTTGGCTTAAAGAATTGATACTACTTGTATCACAACACAACACAAACATGTCTTTAGTAGTGTATCCTGGAAATTCAAAAGTTATGAGTGTCCTTATACTGATGTTTATGGTGGCTGTTTGGCGTTATGATGGAGTTACTGCGAAAATTGAGGATGAACCTGGTAGGTCTAGTTTAGATTTTGAAGGAAGCGGCGGAAGTCACTTTCAACGCACCCTTATTATGGTTTATAATTTTGTTTGTCTCGAGTTGGGCGCCCTTTTCTACGTAAGTTTTCTCTATCGTCAAACTTTTGGATCCACTTATCCAACTATTGTCCATACCACAATGGTTTACTTTCAGAAATTTAATTAAAGATGCGCTTCGATACCTCAGACCATTATACTTTTAACTCTACCCAAATGAAGTTCACTTCAGCATATACTTTCTTTATAACTTTTTAAGTTATTAAATAAAAAAAAATGTAAGTTTACTTATTACATCTATTACATTTTTATTAGTTATATATTATATAATATTAGTAATAACATAATATAACTAGAAAATAAAAAAACAAATTGATCTGCTTCAAAGGGCTACAAAGTTGAATTGCAATTTACATTATTTTTCGCTTAAATATTAAACATCAATTAATAATATAATATCAACTAATTTAATAGTATTATGTAGCTATAATTAATATAATAATCAATCTTTAATATATCAATATATAATATCTTTAAAACGTTTGAATATTCGACTATGTTTTCCTGTGTATATTCTACAAAATAAATTTCAAATTAATTCCTGCAAAGTTTGAAACAATATTTCTAATTGATATTGTCGTTTAAAACTGGATTCGTGTATTCCATACAATTTAAACATTACTTTTTATCCCCATATGCATATGTTTTTTATTTCTATTTTAAATAAATTCACGCAGAAATATTGTATTAAAATTGTCGAAATAATTCACATGAATTTATATCGATATGCGGAAAAAAAAACTTTGTGCACGTACGAATACATAATATTTTTGTAGCGTATTGTCGTTTAAACGAAACGACCTATGCTGATGTGTTTAATTCGATTCGAAATGAAAATATTATTTTAAAATTTATTCAATGAATGAAAGCATTATTTTTACGATATACTCTTTTTGGATTTTTGTTTGCTTTTATATACATGATATATTTATAGATCATTTTAT
>NW_017096429.1:0-64012 GCF_001412225.1 Nicrophorus vespilloides
CTTTTCTCCAATGGCCAGTAGTGTTTTCTAAACTTGATTTCCAATTGCTCCTTCTTAGCCTGAATGTGGTCTTTCCAAATGAGTTTGCCTAGATATTTATTTCTAATTGCTCCCTCTTAGCCTGAATGTGATCTTTCCAGGAGATGAGTCTTCTGTCTAGATGCATGCCTAGATATTTGACTTTTGTTACTTTGGGCAGATCTTGTCCATTAAGTCTTAGAGTTGGGCAGGTGTCTTTCTTTAGCGAGTATGTGGAAAAAAATGGAGAATAGCAGTTAACGAAATGAAGTCCGTGTATATGACTTCATTTCGTTAACTGCTATTCTCCATTTTTTTAATATGGTAGATATTTGGATGCTACTGCTGGATGTGACCCGCTCATGTTGGGTCACCCTTTAGCTTTATTTAGTTATATGTATCTTCATCGGAAATACTATGAATATTAATAAATTAATTTATTTTACATTTGTCTGAGGCAATTAGTAATGAAAGCAGTCGATCGAATACAATTATAAAATTCTGCAATTCTATAATATCCCTGCAATTGAGGTACTAAATTATAACTTGTTAAAATCATAAACTTGAAATATGAATAAGCAATAATTTCGAATAGACCGGATGCATTACTTAAACTCGAGCAGTTCATACGAGTAAGTTGTTATGCAAATGAAGCGCTGAACGATACAAGTGAAAATATATTTTACTTTCAACATCGAAAACTTTTATATCTACGATTTGTTAGCATTATTATTTATTTGTTAAATTATTAAATTTATTAATAATAAGTTTGAAATAATTTAATTTTAATTTTTAATTTGATGATTGGTATAAAAAGAAACCATTTTTAGTAAACTAATTATTTATCATTTTATGCAATAACGCGTTTTATATGAAATTCTAGTTATATTAACGGCAGTTTGTGGAAAATTCGTTGATTAGTTTTGTTGGGTTAACCCGACAACGAAAATACATATACATATTTAAACTGGATTCCAACAAGCTTTAATTGAGTGTAAAAATAATGAACCTATGACTCTTGATTATACGATTTCATATATATTTATATCTAGTAACACCTTGAAGATACATTGCATATAATTCAATAATTAATGTTATAAGGCGACATTACGACATTGGAAAGGCGAGGTACAGTAACACATTGTGCTGACAATTTGAATGAAATATTATTTGAAATGTTGTTAACAAGCAACAACTAAATACAAAAATATGTATACAAAATTTAACGTTGTGAAAATCAATTTTGATTCGTAATTTAAGTTTGTGGCAGATATATAAACTGTGTCAGAATTTGAGCTGTTTTATAAATTCGGTAGTTTATAAAATATTAAATATAAAATAAATTTTTCATTAGAGACAACGTTATCATTGCCAAATCGATTGAAAAAAAAAGAGAAAATGTACATGCAGGTAATTCCTGAAACGGTAGGGGAGTTGACGCATTGCTGGTTTTTCGCGCGCGCAAATTTATGGTGGCGGCGCCGGTCTCGTTTATTGAATGCTAATCGTACTTTGTCTAATAATCATGTATTTCAGTCAACTCAGAATATATATACATATTTGTATGGATATGTGCATGGATCTTTGATGGAATATTCTATTAAAAGTTAATTTGATTTGTAAAGCGGATCTTGTCAGCGCAGCTCTTTCTCAAACAGAATTTCATTACAGTATGTAAATTGGGCAAAAATAAACCAAACATGGATGGGGGCATGGATGCAGGAAGAGAGTATGGGAGCGTCGCTGCGAGGAGGGTGCGACCGGGCCAAATCTCTTCACATGTCGCCATATTTTATTATATAAATGCGTTCCAGTTTTCCGCCGCCTACACATTTACAACTACAATCAAGAACAATTCGTACATTTCGCGAATTACAATGCGGAAATATCATCCCGAATTTATTCCCTTATCTTGTAAAAATTACATTTCCTGCCGCTTCCAACAATGCTTTTTCCCGGTCGGCCCCACTTAACGCTTAATAATTTATAGACATCTCATTCGGGACCGGACATTTATTTTTCATAAATAAATTACCTCTTCAATCCGTTACTCCTTCCATATTTCATGCACAACTTTGATATTAGGCACTTCAATATTTAATATAATATATAAAAAAAATTGTAACCAACCAATATAATATAATTTCATAATAATGAAAGATTATAGCATTTTATATGTTAGACTTGAGATATGTTTTATAGAATAAGGTAAATCAATCAAAAAAAATCTGGAAAATGTTAAAAAAAATCTTCTTACTGCGTAAATAAAATACTTTATTGTCCCAGAACGACGGATTTAGATATTACTTTTGTATAATATTGTTTGTTACAATCTATTAGTTTTAAGTTCTTTGGTCACTTTTTCACGAAAATTTTCTGTAAGGTGCCTTGGAACGTTAATACTTATTATGTAATGTTTTCGAGTGTATGCCCAATAAAAAGACTCATAGGTGATTCATTGTCCAGAATTGAATTAGTTTCCTCTTTTATTTTTAAATTAATATTCGATTTGATGACTCATTTCAACTATTATTTCTACCGAAAATTCCACGAAATTAAGAAACTATAAAACATTACAATATTAACGCGTTGATATTTCGTGTAGTATTACATATTTAATAATCGTAAGATGGATAGATGGCACATATGAAATTTGTAGAACTTATAGAGAAGAAATGGTGCCAAATTTAAATCTAGCAATACTTCAACATACAATTAGTTGCGAATTATTTTTTAATTTTATTAAATTAAATTTATCTTGTTAATTGTAGATTTTGTTAGTGCATACTTTGATACAGGATATACTGTGAATGATTTTCTCCCACTAGTAATACTTGTGTTTGTAGTTTAATTAATATAACAATTGACGCACTTTCGTTATAATTAATTGAAAGCCTCAAAGCATACAGCGATTAACACCGCATGTTTAATCCAATTAAATTCTACTAATTACGAGCTCGTCTTTTTTTTTTAATTATAAGAACATTGTATATTGTGTATACTAAGCTTAGGGATATTCAAAAAAGAATGTTAATCATTCGGGATCAAAAGCAACATATGTAACCTATGCGCATTGCTCACAATTTGCAACTGGTTAAATTCATTGCGTTTGAAATGAGTCGGATAATCGTATTAACTCTGCACCGTGCATACAAATTATGTTGATCGATTCATACTTGAAGCGAGAAGTAATATATCGACGTAATTTCCTTTTTACACCCGCCTCGGAAATGAGTAAAAAAAAAATGTTTTCGTCGAGGAACAACCGAAAAGCTTTCGCTTGGGAAATATAAAAAAAACATCCTTAAATAGCCGATTAATTACATATTGAAGAGGGGGAAGTTTGAGTTGGTGTTGGTAACAGGAAACAGGTCATGTTCGGCACAAACAGCAGTAATTTAAAATGTTCCCGGAATGGTCGGATTACGCGATTCAATTTCCTCGCTTTAAGCGGCGCAAGTAATTAAAGGAAACGTCGAAAGGTGAATACTGGCAATTGCTTACGGTGTATTTATTTTTTCAAACAATTTCACTGCGACGAAATTCAGAATTAAACTCGCGCTCGCAAAGATAATAATTTACTATGAAACTATTCCTACCCACTACATCTTTTGTTTTTTGCAATTTGAATTGTAATTTATTATCGATCGATTGGTTCCCGTTGAAAAGAACTATGACCAGGATGGAATGGCTCTTGCTGATCGATAGAGAACTTCCGTTTCCTCTCGTTGCTTGCGATTTATTACGCAAGTTTTACTTAAATACATTCCCATTTTCACCGCAGATAAAAAAAGGTTGAACCTCGTGCACGTAAGAAGTTGAAACGCGAGAGGAAGAAACTTAGATTTCATCCATCGTGGTTAGCGGTTAGTTTTTTTTTCATCCATACGCAATTAATTCCTGTGCATTTATATTTAATTTTACTTCGTTTCAATAGACGTTGTTAATTAAACAATTTTCGTGCTGTTTCTTGAAATAATTGTCAAGTTTGTAAAAAACTAATCGAATTTCATACTATTTTTTGACATGACGTGGAGATGCTCCTATTTCATTTAAATTTGGGTACACCGATGGAATTAATTGTTGGCCTTAGATTTTAATTTCAATCATCTGAATGCGTGATGTCTGGTCAAATCGTGCTCGGTTTTAGCGAGGCAACGGGTTAAAATCGGATTAGCAAATTTTCGGTTTATTCAAAGTTAACTTGATTGAGTCTGTAATTGAATTATTACCTGAGCGAGTGCCGGAACCCAGTTAAATGTCTTCTGAAATATGAATTCACAGCCGTTTGCACGTCGTCATTAAATACATTACATTCAGACGTGTTTATATTTTAAATCAAATTCATTTTTTTATAATTGTTTTGTAATTGATGTTTAAAATACTCAAATGTCAAAGGTCTTAATATGACATACGTCATTGCTCTACAGCATTCAAAAATGTCAATGATTTAATTCAAATAAGAATGCCGTTTAATTATTGTATTTGATCGTAAGAATTTTTTCCAATTAATAACTACAGTGGAACCTCGCTTAACGAGTTTAATCCGTTCCTAAATTTCCGGATATTTACTCGTATAGTGAAACGTATTCAAAAATGTGTACAAAACTTTTAAAAATGATGTAACAGGCGCGCAATCCGGTACTCGTTAAGCGAGTCATTTTTCGTACAATTTATTTTGCTCCTTAAGCGAAATGCTCGTTATGCGAGATGCTCGTTAAGCGAGGTTCAACTGTATTACAATATTTAACAATACCAATGAAATGAAGATATAGAAAGTATCGAAAGATTTAAATTTTACACATTTTAGTAGCTAGTTTCTAAAATGTGTTTTACTAGTAATAAATAACATCAAGTAATATTGAAATATATATTTATGTTTACGTTAATTGAGTGCTAACTACTACAAGAATAATGTATGAAACTCACTTATAACTGTTAAATTGACTTTAACATTCCTTGTTGGAGTTTGCTTGAAGTCGACGCGACAATTATAGACTCCTCCATCGGAGTCTTTGACGTTATCTAATGTCAATTTGGCAAGTTCCTCCTGGTATCGGAAAAAGGCTCTTCCACCTAACACCGCTTCGTCAGCCCAGTGCTTACCTTCCTCTGGTTTCTTGTCGCGGGCATCGAACCTGGAAAATCGTAAAAAAGGTCATATTACATGAGTAGAAAGAGGTTGGTCAATATGAAAGTAATGAGCTTTGTTATTAAACGCCACAGGAAATAGTTTAAAAAGACAGAAGTTGTAGTAGAGTAGACACGAATGCACTGTGGTCTGATTGAAATCGGAATGAAATAAATTGATAATAGTTGAAGTTATGCGCATTTATCTGATGGGGAAACGTTGGGGCACAAATCACGGAAATGTGTGAAAAGTTTCAATCTATGGTCGATGCTTTTGTTGGGCTTGATTGTATGTATGTATCGTGCGAGTCCATTATTCACGGCATTATCAAAAAGCTATCCATTCGGCGATGGAGCATTTCCAGGCGCGGAATTTATTTAATAATTCTGCTTTGGTTTGCGGCCGAACGAACCGTGCTGGATTTTTCTTGCAGACATCTCCGGGCTCATTGAAATGGAATAACATTATACGCCCAGACTACCCAGGTATTTCACTAGCTGCTCCCCGAGGGGAATCCGGTAGCTTATATATCAAGTTTTATGGATGGTTAAGTGACGATTTATTATCCACTCCTCTCCTGGATACAAAGCAATGCCACAGATTCCAATTTATATCCATGCTATTACACTCCAATCATAATTCTTTCGCATTATTACCAACCTCCTTACATACATACAATTTTCAATTTAACACGAGCAATCCAAATCATTTTATATAATATAAATGCTCAATTACAGCTAAAACTTATTTTGTCCAACATTTTGAGTTATTTTTAGGTATAGTAGAAATAATAGAAATAAATAGCAATAAATAGCAAATATTAAAAATATCCATTCTCAGTTTTGTAAAGTATTCTGTAAATATATATCATCTATAATTTCCGTTGTGTATTAAAAATTGCAAAAAATGCTAAATTTTTCATAGATTTTTTTTTTGTAAATAATTTTTGAATTAAATTGAATGATTTAATAGAATATTTTGTAATATATATATATATTACTTATAGATGTTTATAAAGCAATTTTCACATAAATTTATAAAGCGCAAGATTGCACTGTATATTGCAAGTTAACGAATGTAAAATAAAAGCTTGTAATCCATTTGCAAACAGTGAAAACAATTATTTCGCTTGTCTGCGAATTCGCAGTAGCATGTTAAAATGAATCGCAACATTTAATTTTTGTGTTCTTCATTAAGGATTTCTGCTTGTGCTAAAATAATGGAAACGTGCAAGTGCTGCTATTTCTGTGTATTTAGAAAATTTAAATGAAATACCATTGCATTCTTGAATACTAAATTAGATTAATTTTGATTAATATGTATAATATAATTAATTTATACATTAATAATATTAGTTTAAACAATATTTATAAAACTTTCAGAAATACATAAAATGAATTATTAAAGTGCTGATAAACTATTAAATCTGCAAGTTAATGTAAAATTTTAATAAAATAATAATTGAAATTTGCTTGTTCATATATATGACGTGTTTGAAAAGCGTTTTTATTTCGTGTTTTATATTTACAATTCGCATTAATTCGATCGCTCTCATCGTTCGATTTTTTTTTTTGGATAAACGTAAAGTGAAACACAATAAAAAGGTGAAACAAAAACTGCGTGCATTTGTCACAGCAGTTTGTGCCGTTGTATCTGTGTTCGTATTATCGAATTTACATGTGACAGTGGGATATCGCTGGTGTTCGATACAGTATATAGATTTGTAATGGGTTGTTCAATTTAATTGGCAAAGTTAACAGTGAGCATTTAGTCCCATTACGTCTGTACGTTGATACATTACCTGAGCGTAATTCAGATTTGCTTAGTACATGTGTTGCAGAGAATTCCGTGTACATTACGTGAACGATCAACGACGGAGAATATTAAGGATAAATTGATCAAATTCATTATGTATTTTAGAAAATTAATTCTTACTCGAATGTGGTGAATGCGCCGGGATATATTTTTTCATTTTTTTGTGTACTGCGACATTAATTATACTTATTTTTATAGATATATTCCATATTAAGAACTTTTATGCTGAAAATATGAATAGGTGTAAAGCGTAGATACTAATACATATGTGGTATGATAATGAAGTACTTGACTTCAATGCAGAATTAGCGTGAATTGCGTGCTCATATATGTTGCATAAGGAGATGTTCTCGCAGATGGCATACATTGTCATTGCACAAAGTAATTGATTAATTAAGACGGCTCCAAGTTGCAATTGCATAATTAACGTTGATTCACGTTTAGAAGATTGCAACTAATATATATATAGATGTGGCGGTGTATTGTGATGGAATACCATTCAATACCCTAATACCATCTATTAGTGTTTTATCACGATTCCATTGTTGCGTAATGGAAGTTTCGGATTACCAGGAATTGGTGTAAATAAACGAAATGTAGTTCGTTTAAGAATGCTGGTGATGAATGTGCCGTCGTAATGCGCTGGTATATTTGATGAAGATGAGAATGGAAGCGATGTTTGGAAATGAAAATAACAATTTTGCAAACCGTGCGTAAATATTAATTGAAATGGAATTTTTATTAGCGGATCCGCGGAAATACCGTTGTAGAAAATACCGTCGAGAGGATAATGCAATTACGGTACGATCGTGACGGGATGATTGGGTGGGTGAGGGATGAAGAATTTGAAGTGGGGTTTCACTACCGTAGCTTTTGTACTTACGAGTATATGGGTGATTTACGGGCCGTGCCATCCTTGTACCATATCACTATACTCATCTTGTCCCCGGGTAACGAAGGGGCGATGTCGCAGGGTAGTTTCGCCACGCCACCCTGTACGGCCTCGATCGAGTACACTGCACTAGCTGAAACAAAAACAATGCACGTTGTACTTGCACACCATCTAGATAATTGAAACAACCCCAACAAGCGACCGAAATAATTAGCGAACGACATCACACATCCACCACCCTCTCTAATCCTTTAATTCATCATCATATACGAACATACTCCCATATATGCTTATACAAACAGAGAGAGATGGAGAATGAAACAGTGAAGAAGAGTACGAACGACCCCTTTTCATGGAGAACGATAATACCTTCATCCTTGCATTTTTCATAATTACAATCAACTCTACTTTACTTTATCATTATTATAACATTATTTCATTGCAAATAAATTACAGATCGTTATGTATATACTTGAAGTTTAAAATATTAGTTTGTTTATATATTAAACATAAATTCTGTAACACGATAGCGCTCGTGTACATAAAAAAACAAGATATACCAATCTTCAGCCGGCTAGGGCGTGAGTCCGTGACGTGGGAAGGTTCAGGGCGCCACTTCCTTTTATAGAGAGGAAGAACTCTAACAACTGCTTCCAGATCAGCAACTTCTTCTCCGACGGTGGGCCTTAGCTCCTCTAGAGCACCAACACCGTCCTCTTGGAGATTACAAATATATCTATAATTTTTTCTCAAACTGGAGACCTCAACCGTCTTCTTTCGCGGTTCACTGCGGTCTCCCCGAATTTTTGGAAACATAGTTGCAACGTGGAGCGCACTTGCAGCGTTGTCTATTTTACCACGTTACAATTCATTAAATAAAATTAATCGGTGTCTTTATTTCTTTTTTTGTAAAAAAATCATTAAAACTTGAGAAACAATTGTTTGATTAATCCGTTTGCATATCAGTACGAATTGTATCTGGGATGTGCAAAATTATAATGGTTATTGGAGTGTCCGGATAGGTAACCAATATAATGAGTCTTCGCGTGGCTGGAACGTAATGATGCAAACTGATCGATTGGCTTTATTTTGATGATGAAAAAATGCTATTATACTCGATTTATAAAGTCACAATTAAATTAGCCTTAGTTGTGCAGAGTGAATAGAATCAGGTAATTGGTTGGAATTATTGGACTCTTATATATATAATTGTTTTGTGTGTTCTGTAGTATTGAATGGAATTGAATATATTAATATGTGTTGTGTGTATTAGAGTGAATTTGGTATCCAGATCATGTCCAAAACTATAAATTGCAATTTAGTGGGTAAAACTTCTCTCCATGTCTAAACTCCGGGATTGCATCTTTGTGTGCCGGGCGAAAGGAGATAATGTTAATGAATATAGTTGAGCATTTGCAGCACATCAGATATAGTTAAGGCATTCATAATAGGGCCGATACTAATTTGTGGAATCGAAGGCATACACTAGTATCTAATGTGTAGCGAAAACTGGCAGCAACGGGTCCTGGCATTCTGCCGAGACGATCCTAGAGTGGTTTCGTTATGGCCTCAGCCGATTTATAGCCCTGCGACTGAGGTCAAACGATGCATATCCATTTCCGCTCGCTGGGCTTGGGCCTAGGTCCGGGCATGGCCCTAGACTGGGCATTCACGACATGGACGTTGCACACTTATCGCCTCATTAAGCAAAACAGTTGTAGGAACCTTCCTTAAACACACTCATCGACCCACCACACGCTGAAACAAACAACCCCCACTTCCCTTCGCTTTCTTAATCCTCTTTTCCTCCTCTTTTTCAATGTATTTTTTGCGCTCCTCCGTCCTGGAATTAAGCTTAATTGAAAAACATTAAAGTCACATTTGCAATGCACTTGTTTCCAGCGCTTAGAGACCTAATGGTACGGCCTTGATTTATAGCTGCCTACACTTGGGCATTCGTCAATTGTTCCATTCATCAACATAAATTCTAATTACGACGCACAAAAAATGTCCCTTTATAAATTACCGGGGACATATTATCAGGTAATTAATGAGCCGCTTTGTCCAGCGCCTTCTTTTTCGGACCTCCGACGGATTTTCATCGATAATCCTTGTTAAGCAATAACAACATCAGTGACAGCGAGTCTGCAGTAATCCAACGAACGGAAATTAATCATGACCCCTGTGTAAACGCCCTTCCACTCCACCAGGTACACCGGTGCATCGAATATCGAAGCTGATGGACCAGAACGAGAATATGTGTGAATATAACTTATATTATCACAGCAGATCGCTTAAAATCAAATTAATTACTTAGAATGCCAATATATCACTAATAATAAGTAATCAATATTCCATTATCTTGACATTTTTAAAGATATAATCCAACACTTTTGGATCGTGCTGTACTAAAATGCTGCAATAAAAACATCCATCACCCGCCGTAGTCGTCACTGGTAGGTATGTATGTATGTGTTATATGAAGGGTTTCGAATTCACAGAGGCAGGGAGGGATGCAATCATCAGGATGAGGAAACACTCCTTTCTCTACCCTGAGTGCACTCATTAGATGCTGTCCCAGACACCACATCCTCACCCACTCATTCCAATACACTCACGAAGTGCACACCCTCCCCACAACTCGGCTTCGTCCTCTTCAAGCGTTCAAGTTTAAATTTATGTTGCTGCAAAAAAGTTCCATCATATTATCATCATTTCACCAACGCCTAATTATAAAAAATGCAGATTTAAGTGTAATGCTAATGCAGAAAAACCGGGCTTCCGAAATGATACCCATTTAATCCACACGGGATTGCCGGAAAACTTTGCAGTCCGAAATCTGTCACGTTCGCAATGAAATCTGTCCGCGTTTCGTTTTTTATGTCCCACTTTCGTTTGGTTTCAATTTGCACACCCACGCCCAATTGGAAACAATCACGAAAGTGTAACCGTAAAAACACATCAATTACGGAAAATTCAAAACGGATTAATAATTGATAGATAAAACAGGAATATATATCTAATAGCATATTTATAAATAAATATATGTTTCTGCAATGTTGGACTTTTTGAAGTTATAGTATTAGTATATACTATTTTCATTCTCGATACAATACATAAACGAATTTTTGAATACTTTGTAACGTAAAGATCATTAATTGTTATATCAGCATCTGCTCGCTATTATCCACTTCACACATCTCACAGTGAAGAGGCTTTCGCTATAAAGACATACTTTATCCTTCTTATACTGCCATACTTTTTTCCCCTTCCTAATCCATCCACCCGATGTGTTCGCATCTTATCTTAATCTCCTCCGTTTTCATCATGGCTATCATACTTATTATATTCCAAGTCACACTGAATAAGTAAATCAAACTGTCTTCTTTGCAAATGTATGTTAAGTAGAAAATACTAGGAATCGATTACTTATAAAATAAAGTACAATTAAGCTTGGGTAAATCAATACAAAATCGCCGCCAATTTTATACGTAATTATTTAATTCTAAATAATGTACGTCCATATTTGTAATATTAATGTAAATTATAAATTGCGGGCAATGTAATTAAAAAGTTGATTATGTATGATAATTGTGTTGGCATTTAATGCGCGCATTTAATTCGTAATTGTAATTATAGGAAAATGTTATATAGTTGCTCTTTTCTCTCCGTTTCTCTGGCTATATCAATTTGTATACTTTAAAAGTGTTCGTGATCTACCTAAATTATTGTTGCTAGTGTAGTTTTATTCAACATAATTAGGTTTTTCAGTTTTGTCGATTGTAAATCAAAAACGAATTTACATTACATTTAAAGTCAATTGAAATTATAAAGATTAATAAATAAATATCATATTTGCACAGATCATACATAAGCTTATGCTTCAACATTATATTCTAGAGTGAAAAGCAAAATTTAAAACATATTTATATTTTCATAGTAAATACAAATGTATATACACTATGTGATGCAAGAAGGAACATTCAGGATGATGCAGTTAGAAGCTTCCAAATATTTTTATATATATATATATAAAATTACAGAGTAAACTGACAGCTTTCACTCGAAAGAAAAGAGAATAATATGAGTGAGAGAGTGGTCTCTTGCAGCGTGTCTTCGTTAACTTCTTATCTATTCGCGATGTCTTTTGCACATTTGCCAATCTTGCCGCGAAGAATAACAATAAGAGAGGCGCACATTGGCATCGAGGGTGGGCGGATGTAGTCTTGGCGCCCCATGCGCCTTCTTTAATATGCACGGTCTGTCCGCTTTCGAGCTACGGCTCGAATCCTAAAACGGGAAAAGCTCGCGACTGAAAGTAGCAGCCAAGAGAACAAGACTTCCGGTAGAAGATTAAAAACATTTGCCTAGGCATTATCCTATCCGGAGGGAATATGCAAAGGCGCCGCACTACACGAAAGGACATCACACATTTATGCAAGGACGGAAGATTTATTCAATCCACTTCCTCCCAAAAATGAAATCTTCAAGATGCTTTTCATATTCTTTTCAATATACTTATCATAAGATAAATATTAGAAGATGCTTCAAATTTATATTATTCCTCAAAAACATTGTCCAATTAATATTATATTTCTCCAGTACCACCAATATTATTAAGTGTGTTATATTTTTTTCAATGTAATGATGACTATTTTATTAAATTATCGTATTAACAGTACTCAACGCAATCTAAAAAGTCTAGTAAATCAATATATAGATAAGTATTTCCGCAGTAATTACATTTTAATAATATTTATTTAAAATAAAGTGTATATTCAAAAATAATGTAAAACATTCATTTTTAATCATCACCTACGAATGTAATGATTGTTAAATGAACGATATTTAATTCGAAACACTTAACTGTAGAATCTCCACACGGAAATACTTTAAAAGACCTAGTAATCTAGATAACTTTAACTAGAAAAGGTCCTTTTCTCGCTTGCAAGATTCTTCCGCATGAAACATGGTGCGTTTTTTTTTCTTACTTTTTCTCCCTCTTAACCCTTCCGTACGGCATTTATAAAACTTAGTCAAAGGGTCCAGTTTTTCTCGTTGTGTGTGAGTTGGAGCTTTCAAAGCGACTTTCCAGTTCTGATTATGGGATAAGTTTAAATTGGCGCCGTGACAAAACCTTATAAGCAATTTAAGTTAATGCGTACACACGCATACACACAGAGAGAACATTTAATTAATTTCCCCATTCTGTTACAAAATATAATTAGAAAATCCGTTCATCGTAATAATTGAAATTATTCTGACGCTTCTATTGACACAAGGACCGTCAAACTAGAATATTCAAAATTATACAGATCTGTTATAATATTAATGTCATCAAATGAAATTAATATGAATACCTTTAAAAATGATTCATTTAGATGAAACTGTTTAAATATCTAATAATTTGATTGAGTTTTCAATATTTTCAACATAAAACCAATCCTTGAATAGAACATAATGTTAATAACAAAGTTTTGTAAGTAATAATCTCTCTTAATGATAATTCATAATAATGCATTTTGAAACTAACATCACATGAAATCGATTTAATTTTTAATAAATAATGTAAATGAGAAACGGTTTTCATTTTATTAAAATATGTTCTATATGAAATATATATGTGTATTATTGCATCTATTAATTAGTATGATTAATAATAAGCTTTCAAAGTAAGTGCTAATAAAATTGTAAATCCGTTTTGACAAATTATCGTTCCATTGAAATCATACATACATAATTGTATTAATTTAAATTTATAAAATAAAGCCGTCGAACGACGGCAAAATCAATGCATATTAATTATAATTGAAACATTTAATTCCAAGAGTATTGTTAAAGTTTGACAAAGTCTTGAGTGAGGCGAGCGCACACTAAATTATGCGATTTTCGATAACTTTTCGTATTAATTTTCGATCAAGCGGATTTGTATAATTCGATTGATTTTAATTTTAAATGAAACGACGAACCACCAGAGAATTTGCCTAAATTCGCTTTAAAAAAATATACGTCGCACAAAACTGCAGAAATATTCGAGATGATAATGTAAACTAGGTTTTTGATTAAGTGTGTTGAATAGTAATAAACTGACAAGTAATGAAATCTGTATTGGATTGCTGAAAATAATTTATTTACATTATTTATGTCTCACCGTAATGGAGCAAATATTCTTTTATGGATTAAGCAGTATTTCATTACGATTTTGGAAATCGGAATTTTGATATGTTTATAATAAAAAACTCTTCCAATGTCTGTTTGAATGGCTTTTAGTACGTTGGAACATGTTATGTATTAAAACTTATCAATTATTTGGTTATTTGCGGCACAGGAATGTAGGTAATGTAATTATTGATGGTAATTATTTTATTAAGTTTTTATTTCGTTTTTATATTTGATTACGAAATATTTTCGATTTCCTGCATATTAAAAAACTCTTTGTATCTTCTTTAAGCAAAAAAAAACACATTTACTTACTTTGGTATCTTGATACTTGAAATTCTTTATTTCTAAAACCAACCTGATTTAGGCTTTTCTATTATCGAAAACTTTTTCGATTTTCATTGGAAAGTGTCGGAATGTGTATGTGTGGATGGTGAGTTTTAGCTTAGAGGGTTATAGATCCGGAATGAGCGGCGGAAGCGGCAATAAATCGCTCAGAAATCGAAAATGTAATCGAAACAAATGGGTTCAATTACGTTGTCGGTGCGATTGTCGGTGTATGTGCTGTGTGTGTGTGTGTATCAGTTGTCAGTTTGTTGGTCGGGGGTGGCGGACGGTGCGAGCGGATGGACCTCGGCCCCGTTTGGGGACGGCGTCGGAGCGCCGCGGACCGTGAAACTCACCACCGGAGCCTAATTATTGTGCTGCACTTACACCCCAAATGATAACAGTCTCTAATTAACGGACGCTGTGATTAATCGCTGTCGTGATTGCCCGATTGAAATTGCGCGACTAATTATAAAGTTATTCTATGAGTAACTTTGAATAATTGCATAGCATTGAATGAAATTAATTCACCACCTAGAAGACAAGTTAGAACAAACGGACACGCAGCCTTTGTTCACTCTGCAATCACTTTTGGATATCAATTTACGTACGCACATTAATAGGGCTTTAGAGAATTTTTGCACAACTCTCACACTCTCTCTTTCTGTCAGTCTGTATCCCTCTCTCTCTCTCTCTCTCTCACACACTCTCCACTCTTTGTGCGGCCGTGCATGCATGTGGATCTGTGTTGAGCTTTTGCCTTCGTCCTGATTTATAGGTTCACAGTTGGAACCGTGCCAAGTGAAGGTCCGGTCGCTGTAAAAGCTTCGAAATTCAGCAGTCGCCATGACTCATATTCAGCTCATAAATGTGATGACACCACACACTGGGTTTTGCCTGTCTTTAATGGGAATACCATTGCGTTGTGTTGTGATCGCCTGAATTCAATTTACAATTACTAAGCAAAACTGCATTTATTCCTTTTTCTATTTCAATTTCATCGATCGCCTGTTACCCTTGTTTTTGAAATATTTATCAATATTATTTTCCTATCGTGAATGACGTTTATATAACATAAGTCATGAAACCGAATTATATTGATAAACATATCATTAAAAAGTCTGTCATAGCTATTAAGTAACGAAACCATATTTTTCATGGAGTAATAAATCATCATTTACCTATTACTAAATTAATGTTCGCATCAATTTCATGGATACCTACAAATGTCAGCAAATTTTATCAACTTACTGAAGCGATACCGCAGGATTTTCCTACTCGTTTCTGATGGAATGTGATGTACTTTGTTTATTATTTGTTTTTATTTAATCAGTGTAGTTTGGTCATTCGATTAATCTGTAATATTGGTCATTTCCTTTATCTTTAGCCAGAATCAAAGGAAAATAATTATAATTTTCCTTGTGTTGTAATAGATTGTTGGTTGAAAACAAAATAGTAAAATTGTGAATTAAAAACTGATCTTTATTTAAGCATCGAGATTCCTGTTAGTTAATATGGTTCTCAAATATCGGATTTAACCATTCAGTGAGCGATGGATAGCTGAATGAATTCAAGTCGAAGCTTAAAGAATTTAGTTTTCAGAATCAGTCAGCAACTAATCTCATATAGATTTTTATGAGTACACTTCAGCTAAACAAATACATTTTTAACCATTTTTTTTTTAAATTACAGCATTTGGAAATACCCATTATTCAAGGATGAAATAGAAGCAAACTCTCAAAATATTATTCTCTCTCAAATAAATATGTACCAAGAGTTAAGGTTGAATACATGCTGTATGTAAATATGCAATAGGCACAAATACATAGGAAGAACATTTCTAAAAATTTAGAATGCGAATATGTTTGCATTCCAACAATATTAATAAATGTACATAGTTCGAGATATTGAATGAAGAATTGGAAGCAGTGCTCGATACAAAAAAAAAATGATGGTTAATATGTCGCAGACGTTTTTTGTTTGAGTACGAGAGGGTGAAAGAAAGTGTGCTTACGCCTCCGAAAAATCCCGTACGTAAATTCTCCAGAGTAATGAACTCCTTCTCGAGGCTTTTATCTTGATTTTTGAGCTTTTACCTCGTAGTCGACCAACCGAAAACCGTAACTAGATTTCAGCGCGCAGAGTGTTCTTTGCATATCCTACCTTTTATTTGCTCACTTCCTCTGCTAAATCTAATCCATCTGCGGGAGCAGAAGGTACGATGAAATATGTATGATGTGAATTATTTAATAATGCTATTCATATATCATGTATTTCGAGATGTCGATCTACGTCTTATTTAAATTATCTTCAAGTGAAACATTACAAGTTGCTGGATTAATTCATGGCGTTAGTCTGGGAAACATTCGTTTCGGTTTCGGCCTGTATTCAGGCTACAGGTGTTTGGTGTGTCGGTAATGAAGAGGACTAAGCGTGTTCTTCTGAAATGGAGGTTTCGCCTGCCTACGTGACGAGAGCCCATTAAAACGCTTGACTCCACAATCCCGACGAAAGCTCCTTTTGCTCGGTTCCGGCTTTGCCGCGTCTGACCGTTTCTTCGTCTTCTTTGGGATCGCTTTAATTATTTAGGAGACCAAGGCGAATGATCCTCGTCGAACTCGGGATGTCAGAAGTTATTGAACGACGAGTTCGTTCGGGCATGTTACGGAATAAATTATGCCAGATATCCATTACGATGCCACTTTTGCTGTGACTGCTATATTGAAAGTGAGAGACGTGTCTCTGTATGTGTGGGTGTGTGTGTGTGTGTACGTGTCTGTAAGCAAGTGTGTTAAGTTGGTGAGAAGGCCTCAGCGGCGTCGCCTTTCAACTTTTGTGCCACTCGTAATTCGCGTTTAAGGTCCATTCGTACCATTCCCAAATCTCCAACCGACGGAAAAATAAATTTCACTTATACGATGGCCCCAGTCTGCAATGGATATCCAATAATCGAACAGCGTCTTGCTTGTGTACAAATGGCGTCGGCGATGACACGAGAGAATTAACATCGGCGTCGCGACGCTGCCTCTCCCGCAGCTTGCGTCATCCGTCTTGAGGGATCTGAGCCGCCGCCGCCGCCTTTCGCCACCCCACATAAATTCAACCCCTTTTCTACATGTCCTACTAATGTATACAAAACAAAGACGCGTGATGTAACGCTTCGGGGTAAACAAAGTTAACACCCTCTTCTCTTCTTCGCCGTCTTCGTCTTATTCTTCTACCACTTTCAATATTCTTACTTTATTCCATTTCTATTTCCCGGCGCACCAACCAAACCCAGAATAAACGAAGACTATAAATATGTATAAAATATTTTCATCTAAGCATTCATTCACACACGGTATTGAATATATAACCAAATACTGATCATATTTTTTACATACAATATTTTTTTATCACTAAAGTGTTTGCTTAAAGCTGTAGAATTAAACTCAGTTTTATATTACAAACTGTGTAATTGATTCTACGCAAATGAAGTAGTTTTCCCAAAATTTATTTCAACAAAATTCAGAGATAAATAATTGGTATTTTGAAAAAAAAAACATTTGGTGAGAATATATAATTTAAAATTCTAGAATTACAACATAAATAAGTAAAATATTTGTAAATAACATATTATTATTGTGAATTTTTGTTCAAACAACCCCAGTAGAATCCATTTTCATGAAAAACTAGTTTATAAAATAACAACTATTAAACTATTAAATTATAATTGAAGGAATTTTAAAGCACTATTAGTAATCATTAGAAGATAATACTCAATATTTCAAAAATGAATATTTATATTTGCACATTAGAAAATTAATTGAATAATTTCTATAATTAATTATAACTTGTTTAGCACGGATGCGGGCTTTAATGAGACAAGAAATGTTAATGTATAATTATATAATTATTCTCAATTAAGTTAATTTAATAAGTAATTAAATTCTGATCCATAGGTTTCTTGTTGCGTTATAAGTAACTAATGACACCAAATTACAGAACATCATGCGGGTTAAAATGTAATTCATTAATTCATCTACTTATTGAAAGAAAATGTTTTTTTTTAATGCAATTCACGTTCTAATTTCGGAATTCTGTACATTGGCTAGATTTTGTATTTAAGTAATGAAATAGTACAAATTGAGTTTAAAATTATTTGGGATTATTACACGAGTGTTGCATACATGTCGGTAACCTAAGTCTTGGGATTTTAGGGCAATGATTTTCAATCCGGCGCTTAGCCGAAGGTCCTTCATGTTAAACCAATACTTCCGTACCGGTTTTCGTAGCATCTTTGACATCAGTTCAAAGTGGTATTATGTCGGTATGCTCGGATTCAGAGAGAAGATTTGCCGTTCGAATTTCACATTTGTGCTGCATAAAACTCGAATTGTAGGTATCGAAAATAAAAACGTTTTGCGCAAAACAGCATTGGATACAACAGGATTAAAGTAAGTCCTTTGAAAGTTCACCGTTCACGCATTGCGAATGTAAATCATAACGGAAGGTAAATCAATGGAACAAGCACTAAAGTATTGTAATTTTGAAGGCCTCTAATACCGTCGCCACCCCAAAACCATACATTTCAGTTGAATTCGACAATTCAATTCGAGTGTCATTGTGCATATGCATGTGTGTATATATTTTATCCATATTTATACTGGTCCACCCCCATCATCCCTTGCATGAATAATGTATAGCAATATTTAAGCCCGATTCCCTCCCCCCTTCGAAACATCCTTTTTGCCCCCGGTTGAAATGCCGCATGAAATATTAATTGCTAACATTGCGACTCGTATTTGCCACAATCCAGTTACGCGTTGCACTCGCTCTACGCCACCTCCCTAAATTAATTTCATTGCGGATCCAAGCTGTTATCATCATTTGTTCGCGCCCTTGGCTTAGTTGCGACAGGCACAGCACTTTTACTTAATTCATTAAGCACTTCGCAAATAACAGAAATACTCTAAAGATACAATCACTATTTTACATGTATTTCATATATTCCATTTACATAAGTAAATACAGTAAATCTCCAATTATTCGGGTCTCAATTTACCGTGGTCATGGCCGTCTTATTTTATAAAAAGAACAATCAATAATTATAGATTTTCTTTTAAAATGATTAAAAATGTTTTTTTGTATATTCATAGATAGATATTAAATTTTTGATTGAAATAAAAGCGATGTTTGTATTTAGCGTGTTTTCGTGTTATCCGTGCTTTAACGTTCCTGAATTACCATGGATAATCGGCATTTTACTGTAGAATACTCTGCTTTCATCCAAACTTGCTCTTCGATGCTACTAAATTCATCCGGATTTGACAATGTTTATTATTTATGGTACGATGGAAACGCGTTTGATTTATAGAAGATGAAACGTAAATCAAACTAGCCGCAAAAAAGTTTGATTTATTGCCAATACAAGTTATTGGACGAAGAATGCACGCATTTTATTTATTATTTTTAACAGGGATGCACAGGGGGAGCCAAACAAAAATAAAAGAAATCCTGCGCTTTTGATGCAAAAGCGTTTCGTGGACAATCGAACCTTTTTTATTTTATATTTTTTTTTTGCAATTATTTCGGTCGCTTTATTGTCCAACAGCAATTTTTGCTGCATCCACAGTTATAGCACAAAAGCTTTAATAGCTTTAACAAACATCAGTTTCACTATTGCAATTTGGGATGTATTATTTGAACTTTACAATAGAAAAAGCATAATCGAGTAATCACTGTGAGCTCTGATTTTGTTTAGGTTTCTTGAGGACACATGTGATTTAATTTTCTACCGCTATTTATAATTACATAGCTATACCATTTATAAAACTTGTTCTTGGTATGGAAAGGATTTGTGACGCATCCATTTACTTTTTGAAACATATTTGATTTGCAAAATAAATAATTTTGTTTTATTTAATTCCGACTTCACTAAGTTAAGCCAAGTGAAATTAGAAATTTAATTTTATAAAGCTAAAATTGTTTTTATTACATTTCAGATTGAAAGATACAGGCATAATATTTATCAATATTATGTCAATTAATTATACATACAAATAAAAGCTTTTCCATTGAATTCGATCACAGCTAAATCTTCACCTTATGAATAGGAAGTAGCAAATGTAAGTCAATCTGAAGCAAACTCAGAGATGAAAAATGAAATTGCTATAAATCAATAATTTCGAACATGAACGTGTAATAAAAATAAAAATTTGGACAATTAATTTAAACAGTTTGTTTATTTAACATCTTATATAAATAGAAGACATACGGTGAAAAAAAGTTACATTTTAAACTTCAATCAGATACGCGACTAAAAGCCAGTTCATGAATTTCACATTCAATGTGCATACAATAACTTTGATCATGAAATTCAGATTACGGTGACACGAATAAATTGCATGTCTACTGCAAGAACTCTTCAGCTTTGCATATAAAAAAAACAATGATTTGTATTTTGTTATTTAAATTATTGAATGACAATTTAGAACGTTTTAGAACGGCAATTTTAAAATAGAAAGTATCAATAAAAAGACTGCAGTTTTATTAATTTTTGTACATTTCTCAACAGTTGTTAGACCTACATTTTATTCACTATCGGATCAATTGTATTAGTATACTAAATTTTAGAAGAATATTTTTTAAATAAAGTTGAAATTTTCATTTTAAATTGAATTACATTCAGGTACAGATAGTATACGAACATAGCTAACATTCTAACACGTATATTAATCTGTGACTACACGCGCAGTTCCTTCCGGTCTTGCGTAAGGGTCTCTGTGCAATGTGTTTCGAGCCTTACGTTTAATAGCGCATATTTTACACGGGCTTATGTTCACGACACAGGGATTTGATGTCGCACCGTTAATGCACATACGGAAATAATGAATAGAAACGAGAAATGAATACGTATTACGCAAGAGATGATATGGCAATAAGCAGAGTTACAAACAATATCTATTATTTTCAGATGCTGTCGATGATGAAACGCGACTGCAATTTTTAATAAGTAAAGCTGCGATGGTGAAGGCAAAGTGGTATTAAATAAGGTCCTCTGGGAGTATCGCACAAAAACATCAAATCAATATTTTGTAGATGATACGAAAGTTTTAATGCAACGAACATGACTTGGCAAAACTTGAGTATACTGAAGATTGATTTTTGCTGCCACACTCGTTTATATTTTTCTCACTATGTAAAATTGAAAAAAAAGAAGAAGAATGGATAACATGATTTATATACTTTATCCATATATATTTTACAATGTTAATAACAATTTCGATAATTTTATTTACCTGGAATGACAAAATTTTTAATAATACTAAACTATTTAACAGTAATTATTAAAGAAATTTATATAAATTGTGGTGAGCTGACAAAAGCGCGCAAGACAAAAATAATTAATATTTATTAATAATATGAATATATGCTATAAATAATTGACATTAATATCATAAGTATACGTGAATATTATATAGTTAATGTAAATATTGGGTGAAGTAAAAAGTTCTGAGCTTTTTGACGATTGGCCTACCAGAGGCCTTCGACCTCCATATTACCAGAACGGAAGCATTGGAACCAACGCTTAACTGTTGCATAAATAACACTTTTTTTTTGGCCGCCTGCTCCGCTTTTCTTAATCGTAGTGATACAAAATAATGTATCGAATTTTCTCTTTTTTACCTCCATTTTGGAACGCTTTAACACACAACTGGATTCACTAAACACAAAACTGTCGAAGAACTTTTTTTAAAGCGTTATGTCGTGTTTGAGTCGCAGTTTAGAATGACAAGATGCAACGTATACATCGTGAGATATGGCTCTCTAAACCATCTAACGAAAAAGGCTCAGAACTTTTTACTTCACCCAATATTTACTACTAATAATAAAATAACAGTAGTAAAAGTTTTTGGAAGCCTGAAATTCACAAAATTTAAATTCCTTTTCAATTTATATGCAACATTATTACTGTTTAATATCTGCTTTTTAGTTGGTAGACGTGTAGATAAGATAATTAATATATTCAAATGAATCTACTTAAAATTTTTATTATAGTACATTTAGTGATGGTAGAACAAATAAAACGATGTTTCAAGAGCAGACACAATTTGTTGTGATAGGGCATAATTAATTAACGAAAATATAAAATTACATGGTAGTGTAGTGCGAGAGCAAATTACCGCCATGTGGGCACGATGGCGCGTTATCATGCAACATTACCCTATACAAGTTTCACCCCAAATACAAATATTTGAAAAGCAAACATCTCGCCTCATATCAACAGAATATGCAATAAAAAGCTGGTTAAATGTTTTTTTTTATTTGTCTGTTTATGTTGGGCGAATCCCTTTTGTTACGGGCTCTGCTTGATATACGTTAGCACTAATTAAAAAAAAGGGCAAAAGGGCGCTCGCCTCCTAAAAATACAAACACCTGTTTGTTGGTGAGGCCCGAAAGCAATATAAATCAATGCGTCGTTTGGTATGGTCCCACTTTTTCATCGTCTCAACATCGTCAACCTAAACTCGTCCCCCCTTTGTATACAGAAAGTCACCCCTTGCCTACATTAAAACTTTTTTAATTACGTGAAACGAGCGACGATTTCATCGAGATCGAAATTATACACGACCAATCTGCGCGCATACTCACACCTCTGGATGTGGTGTTTTCTTTTTCGTAAAATGCTAGGTGTCCATATACACGTTAAACAGACGGGAAAATATTTTAATTAAACAGGATTTGGCAGTCGCAGATTAAATCTGAAAAATTTCGCGCATTCGCAAGTGAGCTTATTAAAGTAATAACGCGAATCCACGCGCGACATTTTATTAAAACCCGAAGAAAGATAAAAGTGTGTATACTAAGGGCACACATTTGCGCACATTAGGCGGCACGATATTATAAAATATAAATTTTACTGTCGGCGAATTGGGCTCGCAAAATTTACAACAAAGTGCAACTGAAATAATAACGAAAAACAGTTCAGGTTTTCGCGAACGGTAGATTCGCAATCCAATAATACGTGCGCTCCGCTGAAACAATGTCTGCTCCAGACTTTCCCAGCCTTCCACTCCACCTCACCCCTTCTTCATAACCCACGCCCGCATTACATACGTGATTATATAATGGAGTCTGCGAGCTCTTTTATTATTAAAATTTTAAACTGCAGTCCATGACTTCCAGTCTAATTAGCATTTCGCAAAATGATTCAAAGCGAATGCAATGTTTACGTTATTAGTTTAGTTCCCTCCATGTCTTAATACATTAATACCCCAAATTATGTAGGCTTACTTAGAAGAATGCCCATATATAATATTATACATATTTTGTTAAAATACATAAATTCGATTTACTTTTATATTCTCTATAACAGGGTTTCCCAAACTTTTCCTGTAATGAAACACTTAGTAAATCCTGAAATTTTCACGGAACATCTAGTTTATTTTGTATCGTAGTTAATAATTTGTGCAGTATTTAGAAAAATGATAAAAACGTTCATTATTTAGTAATTATTTCTTTCCCGATTTTCATGGAATATTAACTTTTACTGGTTTTATACGGAACTTAGTTTGTATTTAATATTTATTTGTCCTAAGAAATGTAAAATAAACATATACCAAATTAAACCTTTACTAAGTATTAATAATATATAATTGCATGTATTTATGTATAATTATTTAGGAAGTACAAAGTAAGCTGTGATGTTTTGATATGGTGTACATCGATGATGATAAATTAACGTTATTATGTGGCTTCGGTGGTTCTAACTATGTTCAACTTTTTTCCTTTCATGTTCGCATTAATTTGCTCAATCCTTCCAAGCCATAATACACACGCGGAGTACGTATTTACATAACAGAGACCGAATGTCGATGACATAATGTAATAATATAGTCTATGGCGCTTCGGAATCCGGAATAACTCGGCGTGGGAATCGCGACCTAATGATCTCGCGTAGGTTGGTGGATTGTTTTCATATTTCTTGATGTTTCGGTATAAAGTCGTTCATATATCAGCGCTTCCAGCAGTAGGTTTGATTAAACCACTTCCAGACTATTTCGACAATGGCAGCCTCGACTAAACGTTTTCTGCTCATACATAATTGTTATGATATACTTATATACAGTTTGAAACTAATTTCTCCGCTTTTAATTACAACTCGATCGATAATGCGGGGTTGCTGATACGAATATAGCCAGACTGTTCCTGGGGAAGTTCGGCCTTTTTTTTATTCTCTTGTTTTCGGTGTTGTTATTTCCCTGGATTTTGTTACGTTTCTTCCAAGACAAATTAAGTAAACAACAAGCGCAATTAACTAATGAAAAAAAAAACTGTTTATCGCGCAAGTTTTTAGCGATTCAATTAAATTGACGTAGCTGGGGATTTGTATAGCAGCTCTTCTTCTTTTGATCACAAACAAATTGATTGTGTTGTCTGACGTAGATGTTGGGATTGTAGGTTTATCGAATGGCATTAAACGCGCGATAAAACTATCCGGCAATAAAAATATACGTATTAGATTTAGAATTTAATGCTTCGGGAATCTATCCCCAAACAGGCTTTATGATAGCGCGAGGCGAACGTTAAAAGTGTACGCCAGAAAGCAAATATAACTGTCTGTTATATCGACAATACACATTTATTATTCATTTGGTCCGTGTTTTGTAGAGAGTAACGCAAAAATAAACAACACAAAACGTATTGATCCAAAATGGAAATGGTTCCTGAACATTCAAAAGTTATTTGTTTATATTTATATTATATTATAAGGTGTAGCTTATTATGAGAGGTGAGTGGCATAAATCAAACTTCTAAAAAGTATATCATAAATAATTTCGATGGGTACAAAGAAAAGAAAACTTTATGATATTAAAATTTGCTCGGGTTATAATAATAATAATGATAATAACAAGTGTCCGCCCCCGAAATCGATGTTTGCTCAGAGCAGGGCGCCGCCGTTCGTTTGGGGTGAAAATTCCTGTGAGATGAATTATTCAGCGGACAATCGTCCACAAAACATCCTGCATTATTTATTTACAAATTTATCACTTATATATATATAATACTTTTTTTTCTTCTTGCAAACACGTCAAGTGGATTTTTTCCCTCACCTAAGTAGTGACAGCTGGGGGTTTGTTAAATATTTAGAACCGCTATTTTTCGTTCAAATTTTCTTATTGCTGCAAGTGTTTTGTCTGGTTTCACATGCAGATAATTAAACAAGTTGGTCGCAGTAACGCATGCGAGGAAAGTGGATTTGAATCGTACATAAATTTCGTTTAATTCCGGAGACACCCTAATCAATGGAAATCCGGAGATTATAACTCGGATCCCGGCTTTGAAATAAAACTTTTGACGTTTTTCCGACAGGGATTTAATTATTAATTTAAAGCTATCAATACACAGACAACATGCTCCTCAGAAACAGCTGTACAAAACATAGTTTTTGTAATGCAATTCTTTTCACGATTTTCTGATCGTAAATATGCCTTTTCATATAATATATATGTAAAATACAAATTATATGTTGAAATCGCTATACAAATAATATGGAGCTTAAATATTTATGCTACTTCTATGCAATGCTCCACATGTGACACAATACCAAATTGTAATGACAATGTAAGAGGATAACCGAAGGGAATTGGTACACATATGCTACTAACTTCACTTCAATTGATGTGGAATAAACATACAATGAAGATTGACTATGTAATTTGAAAATATGGTTATTATTTTAGAGTGGATTTTAATTATGAAAACTACTCATTCTAATGTTCTAATACTGTACATTTTTCAATTATTATTTTTTTAAATACAATATATAAATTTACTTCATAATGTAAGGAATGATCTGCCAAAAGGAAAATGAAGCTCTTTAATCTGAAACATTTGGTAATCCAAATATTTTTATAATTTACTTTCTTCTCACAAAGCCTATACTTATTAAATGAACTGGAACAGAAATTTTAGTCGTTAGAAAAAAAAAATATAATTAGGATTCAAACGTTTCAATTTATCTTCCCCGTCTGTAAATATCTGCATTCTAAATTCAATCCAATACATTGTGTGCACATTATTTTCTTTCGGCATTGATGTGCCTTTTGTCGGAACGAACGCGCCCAGTCCGACTGTTATTATTTAATTAATGCGTGGTCGGTTTTGAGTAATTATATCGCATGAAATAAACAAGCGTTAAGTGGTTTATAAGTAAGAGTAAGTGCCCCCAGACGAGCTTATGCATTACACTAATTTAGTGCCGAGGCGATGCAGGACGTGTATACACATGGGTGCGATAATTTTTCAGTTTAATTAAATAAAGTCCTGATCATTACGTACAAAACAAGATGAAAACATACTTTTTCCCACTTCGAGGGGTGAACTTGTACTAATGGTTTTATCTGGCTGCTTTATTTCGTGTCTACAGGAAAAACTTTACGTTATGAAAGTAATATTGTTGATGTATATAATTCAAATTTGTGGATATAAAATCGTGCTAATGGTAAGCAAGAATTGGATGATCCTAGAATTGATTTATTATTCAAATCAACGTACTTTAAACTATCTTTATGATAAATTTTAATATTAATTAATCAAACATTTTTAATTACAATGTGTTTTCTTGATTTTATAAAGTTTTTCGTAATTAATCAAGAGTTTAAGAAACCAATATATTCTTAAATTATATAATGTTGTATTACTATTGCTTTTTTAGTGGATTTATTTAATTTTAATATAGATATCTTTATGTAGATAGAAAAATCTCGATACAGCAAAGATTTCATAGTATGTGTGTGTATATATGATATTTGAATACATAAATATTTCATTCCTGTTTTCAGCAAATCTCTGGGTGTATGTGTTGCTTTGTGTTGCTATTCTTTACCAGCGGTATATATAGAATCGCACTGTATCAGGACTCTATTCTATTTCCTAGAATAATCATTTTAGATAAATCAGGATGCGAGCGCGAGAGCGTTTGCCTGGGGAAGGGTTTGATGGTGGCGGCGGCGGCACGAGGACGCCGTTTGTCTTAAATCTGGATCTGAATGTAAACCAGGGGGTCTCAATCGGAACATAGGAATAAATTTGAAAAGTCTATTTTCTGAGTGTATTACCGAACATTAATAATTCCGACATGCAATACGTTGCCTTGGTAATATAAAGAGGAGAAATAACGGAGAGAGAGAGAGATGCGAGAGATAGGATATCTGAGGGATCGCCTAATTCCATGGCCCGAAGAAAGCAATCAGAGAGAGTGGAGATTCGGCTTCCATCTGATTGTTATTGACGCGTATACCGAGATTATCCGTTTGTACATAATTGAGGGTAAAGTATTACGGAGATAAGGGTGAAATGAGGTGCTCTGGCTGCGAGCGTCTTTGCTAGTTTATCCTGAGAAATGAGACGATTCCAGAAGTTTATGAGGTTCGAAGTGTGTCTTTATGCAGGTGGAAATTTTCCACGGCCCAGATTAGAACTGCAGCGAGCAGAGTCCAAAATGTGTTTCATAATAAAACGTAATTCAGCTCACATCCCCGTCGCGGATGTAGCTTCTTGTTAACAGAGTTTTAGAGTAATTCTAAGACGTTGTTGAGCTGCAGACATTTACATACAGCTAACTTATCTCTCGCTCCATCTATATAAATGAGGTGCGGACCGTTAATGTTCTCCAGTTTGGCCTGAGTATTTAACGTGAAATTAGAGCTTCGGATTTTCCTTGCCTCTTTTCGAAACCCGCCGCCTCAATTTCCGCTTGAAACTTAATTGAAAAAAAAAGGAAAACAATCGATTCACAGTCCAGTGCACTGAAATAAAGCGGGAAAACGAATGATAGGAAATAAAAACAGTCCTACGTATAAAACTATATTTCCTCTCCCGTTTTCCCTGCACCAGAAGCTGGATAGAAAAATAAGATTTATTAAAGTTTCCAATCGATTAACGCAACGCAACCAATATATATATATAGATATATTTATTTATCAATATAGAAAGGACTTTTACTGTTCGTTACTAGTAGACCTTAATAAAAAAAAATGCGCGAAAGGAATAGGGAGAAGACGGAGGGAAACGATCCCGCTTTTCCTTTTCTCTGGCCACCCCGCACTTTGAAGACCTTTGTCGAAAGTGCTACACGACATTGATCACCGGACAGCCAATGGCCCAATGCAAATGGCCTCTCGTATATTTCCTCACATCCTCAAAGGAATCTCGAAATCTACCACCACTATAGATACATCTGCCAAATGTTATTCAAAGGGTTCTCGTTTTAAAAATTGTTCCTTTACAGTATCAATCCGAACCGTAATTCATATTACAATAGTACGTGCATTTATTATCGCTTTGCTACGAATGTACAACGCATTGAATTTCATTAATCATATATTTTCAGTTTGATCTTTCATATCAAACAATAATAATCATCTTTGTAACAGCCCTTTCATATTAAATTAATCAATAATATAAATTCGTTGGATTGCATTAATCAGATGGAAGATATATTTTTTTTTGATGTATTATAATTCTGGAGAAAATAATTTAGAAAATATGTCGACGGCGTCTTTCGGAGGCCAGCTTTTACGCATATTAAAATGATTGATGTCGTTCTTTCTCTAAAAATGTTCCTTCGCGAGGCGACAATCTCTGAGCAGCTTGAGAGATATGAACGGGACAACCATTTTTAGACGAGAGCATTCCCATATTTTTTTTTTCTTTAACACTATTATCAAGTTATTATTTCCATTATTCTTCAATGGAATTCAAAAGAAGATAGATATATTTCGTTAATTTCATATATTTTAGTTACTTAGCAATATTTTAAGAAATAAATATCTTAGAATTTATAATTTAGTTTCATTCAAAATATTCATTCAGGATAATTTCAATATTTGTTTCCTTATTAGAGTTTATTACCATCTTTGAAACATACAGTAAATATAAGAATCAAATCATGAATTTAGCTTTAATATTCCTAGACTTTGCCTTAAATATAACATTATGCATTTTATTATATTCTCATTTCATTGAAAACTTTAATAATTCTCAGTAAGCTTTAGCTTTTTCAATTCTAGTAATAAAAAGTTTCTCATATTTAAAGATGAAAAAAACAATAAAAGGCGAGTGACAATAACTCGTGAAATTAAATCCAAATTTCGTATATTTTTAATATCAGGATTATTTTCTTTCGGTTTGCTATAAATAATAATCGAACAATACATAATAATATCACTAACTATCATAATGACCGTAACCAACTAACAATAGATTTGATTTAAATGAAAAAAATAGAAATATAGTCGATTCCGATTAAGCGGTTGGCCCTATTATCTAAAGTTCCATTTGTTATTTGTTCGGGTTTTATTCCGTTTGTCCCTAATAAGCGGCTGTCACGATTAACAGGTGTCCCAATTAAGCAGAATCGACTGTACTCATTCATTAACTTTTTGCTTTATTTCCTTTAATGTTTATAGAGAATATTATTATAATATTAAAGTTATTACTAATAATAACAGTTGTTCAAACATAATTAACGGCTTAAAGATATATCATATTATTAAATTAATAAAGAACAAAATGTGTTTAATTCAATTATATAACTATTAGTTGAAAAAAAGAATATCTTGAAAACATTGGCTTCTAATTTATCACCAATAAACTGTTTTTTGTTTCTTGGGATACCGTAAAACTGGTCTGCAGAAAAAAATGAGGCCGCACTAAGATAATTGAAAATCGGAAAGGGCTATTCCAACCAGAAGGCGTCCCGGAATTGTTTTCGGGACGATAAAAAGAGTGCGACCGAAAATACCTAAACGTAGAAAAGAATTAGACTTCGAGTCGATAATGTCTCCTTCTATTAGGTCTGCTTCTTTTCGTAATTCTACAATTTTTTATACATTAACTTTTGGTGAAAGTCAAACTAACCAAATAATGAATTACTCTAGTTAAAAGTCTGTTGAATTTTAATCCATTGACTTACATAAAAATCTCTAATAAAAATTGTATATGTTAAATATATCAATATTCAGGATAACCTATACAATTTCCGGTAAATGTATAATACTCTGAATGGACAATTATAAAATTATATATATAATAGGTGAAATAAGAAGTTCTGAGCCTTTTTCGTTACTTGGCTTCTGTGAGCCACCTCTCACGATGTATAAGTTGCATCTTGTCATTCTATACTGCAACTTAAAAGTGACATAACGCTTTAAAAAAAGTTTTTTGGTAGTTTTGTGTTTAGTGAATCCAGTTGTGTGTTAGAGCGTTCCAAAATGGAGATAAAAAAAGGAAAAATTCGATACATTCTTCTGTATGACCAAGGAGAAATGCGGAACAAGCGGCCAAAAAAAATTGTGTTCGACCCAATACAGTATCGAATGCAACAACAAAGCGTTGGTTTCAATGCTTCCGTTCTGGTAATATGGACGTCGAAGATGAGACAGTTTTGGTAGCCCAATCGTCGAAAATGTTGATAAAGTCATGGAAATCGTTGAGTCGGAGCGGCATGCGAGCACTTATTCCATTGCCCATGAACTGAAGATTAGCCAGAAAACTGTTTGGAACCATGTGCATAAGGCTCGTCTCACGAAGAAGCACGATGTATGGGACAAAACATTCACAACTTTTTACTTCACCAATACAATGTACTTGCTTTGTACTTACTTTGAATAATGATTTATAATGTCTTACTGGAATATAGTATTATTATAATATCTCATTTATTGTAGTTATTATTAAATTATCTCTGAATAACTTAATCATATTTTAATACATAAAGTATATTAAAAATCTGCATGTGATTAATTATTGTTTGAAAATAAATGTAGAATCTATTTGTCTATTTGTCTTCTTTTTTTGTAGGTAGGTTCTAAGAACATATCTATTCATTCTCCTTCATTAATTTTACATTCTCCAAAGCAGTGAAGTCACTATATTAATTTTCCGGATAAAGTTTATATTTCAATATTTTCAATCTATTTTTACATCACAAATTTATACATTAACCGGAAAATGTATATATTATCTCACTATAAACTTATACACTATAATGTCAAATAATATATCTAACACTAAATAGAGTGGATGTAACATAATAAGTTCTTGACTTCCATATTTGTTACACAGTGTGATATTAACTTGTTCATTCTTGAATTTGATTTATGTTTTCTTGCACACGTGTTATTGGTTCTAGAAGAGTAAGTATTTTCTTTTTTTTTTTTTTGAAGGCAGCCAGTAATTGCAGAGTCAATTATTAAATGGCACTGTCAGCCTGGCGGCAAGATGTAGTAAGATGGATGGCGAGAATGAAGTTTCCTGATCGCAGCTTGGCGATGGCTCCCTTTCACATGTTCTGGCTGTTGACATTCTTCTGCAATTAAAGCGTGCTTCATAAAGGCAATTCGCATACAAATTGAAAATCGATCGGCATTGGAGGCGCGCTCATGCGAATCCTGAGATTCGGTAGGTTTGACCGTACCGTAATCCCAGAGCGTGTCCAATAAATATCGCAACCCCCGTGCAGAAAAGGGTAACCAATGGTTGGGACTCACTAAGATTTGGATTGATTCCGATACCGCAATTCGCTTACAGTTACTTATCGAGCGGTCGACGCGATGTTGACACGAACTTAATTGTAAACGTCTAAAGTAAATTTATATTTTCATCTGGTTTAAATCATTTATTTTCCATACCTTATGGTAAGAGTTAAAATTAAATTATTATTTTTAAGTACCCAAAAACGTTCAATATATAATTTTGCATCAATAATTTACATGATTTAATTTTCATTAGAATAAGTACAAGTAAACCAACAACCGTAGGTTGGTTTGTGAAGAACAAGCCAGTTGAAAAGAAACACAATACGTGAAGCGAACAATGGTGTTCTAGGATATCAAAGGTCCCCGTGACAGGCAAAGAAATCACGAAATTATGCTCGCGGCATTTACAAACGTGTCGTGTGACAAATGAATATTTCAACTGGATGTTTGAATTGGAGAGGTGGCCCGAAAAATATGCAGGCATCCTCCATGCATCCCCAAATTACGACACTCCACTGCTGCGGTGATGTTTTGTAATTCGACATTTAGTCCCGCGGCTGTTGCGAAATTACGCTCATTGCGATGCTGAAGTTGTTGACTTCAAAGAAAGTTTATTTTACCGGTGCGCGTTTATAAAGCATCTCACCTTGTCAAAATTTAATAATCAATTATAGCATCAATTATAGCATTTGCGTCTTCGATGCTTTAAAATTAGCAATATAATACAACCCGATCTTTGGTATAATGTTAATTCCAATCAACTGAAACCATCCTGACAGCTGGAATTATAGAGTACATAAAGTGCTTGCACCACTTGACACACATTTATGTCTCATCTCATATATAGTTAAGAAGCAGTATTGTAAATAAGTTTTAAAAGAAATTGGTTTATGTAATTTACTAATCTATTATTTTGCTATAAAAATTCACTGACTTTATAAAACACCTGTGACTAGTCCAAAAAAATCTCTGTACATGAACAATACATCCTATCCTTGTTTCAATCCCTTCTAGATGTAGACCCAAAATAAATATTCCATTTCCTTCAGTTTTCCTTGCCACAAATTCAGAATCGGACGATGCCATCTTCACACATCTCAATAATTATATCAACCGATATTAGATTATATTAGACAGATAATCACACTAATTCCAATATTATAAATTCAGTTGTTACTTGTATCCCAATGTAAAAATAACATATTGTAAAGATTTATTTAATTTTTATTTATAATATATTTACTACTGTTTGCTTATGGATATTTTAAGTAATACACAATATTCAGATGTTTAATTAATTTGTTTAGTGTATACAATTTTGCCATAATATAATGCATTGTGGGAGTCAATGGGTAGTTGGGTTTTATTCTTAAGTGTATCAATCTGTAATCCAGTAGAAAGGGGGTCGGGTTGAGATCTTGACTGATTCTGCAAATCTTGATCGATGGGTGCTGACTTAATCGAGGTGGAAAGTAAATGGAGGGTGAGGATAAGGGCATATCCATGGAAGGAGGACGGAAAGCTACACATAATCAGTAAATTGGTTTAAATGGGCCCACGCGGATCCGCCGTCCCGATTCGCGTCGCCCATCCAGCACTTCGCGACTACCATTAATCATTGTCCTTCTCCGTTATCCGTCCTTTCTTTACGCCTCGCGACCGACCCCGAACTGACGAGAGGACAAATTAGTTTAAATGTGCGTTACTTGTCGCTACGTTGCGCCATCCATGACTAAATGAAAATATTTAAATGTTGAAGAACCCTTTCCGCACTTCTCTCTCTTACTCTTTTCGCTTCCCCAAACCATCCACACACCTCTTCTTTTCACACCTCATATATAATCACATTTATCATTATTATCGAGAGTTGTTGATCAAGTACATATATAATATAACAAGGTATAAAACTGAGTATGTTTCATAATAAATATTTTTTATTAAAGAAAAAAAAATCAAGTAAACAGATAATAATATATAACATATATATAATAATATATATAATTTTTGTTGGTAATCTGTTTTATTATTTTAAGGAACATCAACTGCAAATTATTGAATTAAATGTATTTGATATAGTTTAATACTTCGTGGATTATAGAACTGCGTACATGAAATATATATCACATTCAATAAAACCGATTGAGGTAAATTAATTTGATGGTAATTTAAATTTGAAATGAACTTAAACCGACATAAAATACTAGCTTTGCTGTTTTAAATAAACCAAATACAACCAACAAATAAAATCCAATATTTGCTCAAAGGCACTTTGCTATAAATGTGATTCGAATAAAAAAATATTTGTTTTCAATAAAGCCGATATTCCGTTGCAATTATTTTTTGTAAAAATTAATTAACTTAACTTTTGTTTTCTTTGAACAATGTGAAAGTATTTTGAATTTATTCAACCGCAATTTGCCGGACACGCAGCGCCAAATTTCGAAAGCTTAACGACCAAATCCCTGCTGCGAAGCCCTTATATGCACTCTCCTCCTCACGTTATATAAACCTACTTTATACAAGTTTCAAAGTAATTTGTCATCGCCCGCAGTAAAACCGTCGAACAAATAACAAAGGCTATTATTTTCCGGCAATATGTGTTGTATATTGCAGGTCGTATGTATGTGCGTGAGTGTGTGTGTATACGGGGAGAACAACTCTTGTGCAGCCCCACATAAGTTTCAATTCTTTACAAGTTCGCCTTAATTTTTACTTTGATTTACTCAAAGCTTTCAATACTTTGGAATTATAATACTGTTAGAAATTATTATTTAAGGTTTTGATTCAATTATTGTCTTGCTTATTGGATTTTAGATGCTCGAAGTTAGAGTACTAGTCGTTAACTATGCATGCGCATATTTGATGTTTAAAGCGTAACAAACACACATTGCTTTTGTAATTTGGAGCTAACCGCATTCTACCTATTCTAGGATTCGTCTTTGTTTCAATTCTATACATTAGTATATATATAGTTAATGTGTTTTTGGAGAAGTAAACAGGATGTAAATAGAGATGTGAATTAAAATAGGAAAATCGAAATAATAATGATTATTGTAAGCTTTATAAATTATGAGCAGGCGATTTACAATAAATAAATTGAAAAATATATTTTATATTCAGATTTATGTATGTATTTATATTCAAATCGGTGCAGTTGCGTGAATTAAAACCAGGCCAGATTTTATCGGACGCGGCCAAAAATTCGGCTATTGACAGATAAATCTCGGCAACGCCCGGCCCGGCGCCTCCACCACGGATGATTATCTGCACAACATCCCAACAAAATCCGTATTTTTATTTTGATATTTTCGTCGCGCATCGAACCGCACATTTTGTAAATATATTTTGAACGTGTCCGCGACTGGCATCCAGAGATCTGACGTGCCCCACGGCCCGCCGCACGCGTCTTCACCCATTTTCCCATACATTATGCATTCCGCCAAGATTTGCATTAGCATTTTTATAAGAACTGGAAATAGGCTTCGTCGAACCCAATGATTCATCCTCTGCCACCGAATTAGCCTATTTATGATATTTTGGCTCTCGATAAGTCCATCAATCCAATCCTTCTTCATGCATTCCGTTTGTAAAATACTTTCAGCGGATTTTCCATGCAAGAATATTCCATATTTCACTTATTACTGAAATAAATAAAATATAAATAAATACATATTGAAAATAAAATCTATTGTAGACATAAAAAAATACATATTTATATAGAATAAAGAGAAATTAAACAATAATCAACATTCTGAGATAATTGTGATTATAATATCAAGGTATTTCTTACACATTTTCTAACAGGTTTTTTTCTTCTTCTTTGGAGGCATCGACAACTAGGACATTAGCAATTATACGTACATGAATATGCACACAGTTACAACATATTAAAATGATAAAACTGGACTGTACAGTACAAGACAGACCACTTATTAAAAATCACAAAAAAACTGTCAGGCATACCACTCGTTCCAATACACTAGCATTTAGTTGGAAGTCACTGTAAGCAAATTACTCTGCATAAAATATCATTCCGCTCGTGTTATATTCAGTAACTTCGAAATCGTTTAGTGTTCGCGTGACATATTCCTAGCCATATCACATGACGCTGGTAAAGGTGTACACCATATTTTTGTTTCACGTTAAAATGCCAGTTATTTCATGATTTATTCGTGGAATTAATGTTGCTATTGATTGGGCACTTTGTGATGCCATGACCTATATGATACATAAATAGGAATAAATAATCCAACTTTAATTGAACCAAAACTTCCAGCATTCCACCCATTAAACTTTTCGCGACAATATTTTTTAGAGGATGTGGGAACACATTTTTAGTATAGTGCACATATCAGCAGTCTCGGAAGGGTTATGTATCAAAACTAATATTAAAAATAATTCATTCGAACAGTTGCTGCTGCAATTGTCACTTGAAATACTTATATATCTCAAAGCTTTTGAAATTATATTTATCTTGGTAATTTCTAGAAGTTACTATTTTATATTTAATTGTACATATTATACTGTATTTTGCAAATATCAGTTCGGTTTTATGGCCATGATAACTAAAGACTAAAAAAATAGCTCAAATACTAAATTTTGTAATGTGTACCACTGATAGATATAAGACTCATGTTATGATGTAGCGGATGTAGTATAAGGTAATTTTATAGAAAAATTTTGTTGTATCAATGGAAACAAATATTCAACAAATCTGCTTATCAAATTATTAATAATTGTATGTAATTGGAAATCAAAGTCAGTAAATCTTATATACTTTAAATTCATAATCTAAAACTGATAACATACTATATATATATAACAAAATACGTAAAAGTCGTGTTATTTACACATGTTTGCGTTTATATGATTTTTAATGCATTTCGGAGTATTTTCAGTATCGTTTTGTTTGTCTGGTTTAGTTATACCGAGATCGAATATTTGATTGCGGCTAATTTGGTAATGCAGTCACGTTAATTTGGTAATAAATCGGAATGCCAAAAACGGTTCGGTCATTTTAATAATGCGGCTTTGTATGTGTATAGTAGTATGGATTTTGACAGGGGCATGCTGTTCTGATATATCACTACAAATTTCGTCCGAATCGTTTGCGAATAGGCTGTTCTTTATAAAAGAACAAAAATGATCGTTTATGATAAAATATGTAAAACGAACAACGATAAGGGTAAATAATGGAAAGGGCGTTGAATCCTTTTTAGCTCCGTATCAACTCGAGGATGAGTGAATCTCTACTGGACAAACATCAATTTTCTTCTTTTTAGAGGGCGGAAGCGACATATTAAAGTCAGGAATCAATAAATGTGCAAGAAAACAGGTTAGTTTATTATATTTACTTTGGAAAAGACGTTTTCAGTAAATTCTATTTGGCAAAGCGCGGTCGCTTCCATTCCCCTTTTCTCTCTAGCCTCTTCCTATCTCTCTCTCTCGCTGTCTATATTGTATGAAAGTGTCCATTCTTGTGGGCATTGCTTACATTGCGGCTTTATCCAATAACCTTTTTCCTCCACTCCAAAAACGCAATATAGAGAGAAAGCCGGAATGTGTAATAAAATTTGTCACACGCAAGAACGAGACGGAGTGAGGAGCAACAAAAAGTCATGAGCAGACATTCCATCTAAAAACTAATTTTTATGCGACGGAATATATCCAAAGTTTCTTAAACATCAATTCCGCAATGAAACGTAATTTAAATTTTTACCGACTCATGTATCGCATGAGCCTCCATCCTCCATTAAAAGCGATGTCCAATATTCCACCTAACTGCTCTGCCGATCGTATCGTTAAAAGATATTGTCAATTCTTTAGGTTGTTCCACGGAATTGCCCACCAAGAGAAAAAAGAAAAACTCCTAAGATGTAAGCAATTAGAACTACTTTATACGTCTACCCGCTCGGCGAACGCCCTTTAACCACCACCAAATTGATACATAACATAACTTTGCTTCATTTAATTAACAACCACATTAAATGCATGCCCCACAAATTGCATTACAAAAAAAATATAATCCAACATGAAAATATCTCAAGTTGTATATATTTAATTTAAAAGTTTAATTAGTTTTGTGTGTCCGCTGCAGGTTTACTCCATGTTTCGTAATACTTATACATGTTGACTGCGATGCCTAAAAAATCCAAAAATATTATTTAGGGGCCCTATACTAACATTGTTTAGGAGCCCTTACCCATACCTAGATCCACCACTGGTGACAAATGCACAAAAGTTAGCATTTGCATGTCACAAAATATATGTCACTTTCAGTATAATCAATGATAATTATAACAGTATATAAGTTTTGATGTTCTTTCATATTTTGTTACATTCACTATAGCGAAAGTAAATCAAATGTTTCTTATTTTGATGATTCCGAGTCTTCCAAAAGTTTATTATGCAATAAAACATAATAAAGACAAATGTTTCGTCATTTGAATATATAATGACAATAATAGTTGAACAAAATGAATTGTTTATATCTTATATCCAATTAAAAAACAAAAATCATACAGTGTAGTTTGCAGGAATAATAATATGAAATGCATAGTAAGATGTATTTCAATTTAGGAATTATACTTTAACAAATACGTAAATCACTGAAGTTCATCCGAATTATTGATTATTTAATGTTGTGGCACTACAAAATGTTTTTGTTACATTTATTTTACACTTTAGATTTTTTTTAATATTTTAGTTAGTAATTAATTTTTAATTAAGAGCATACGTACCATTGGTACATTGACGGGATTTAATATAAAATCCACAATGTGCTTTAACATTTATTTTTTTCTTTACTCTCATATTTGCCTGTAGAATTTTAATAATAATCCGATAAATATTCGAATTCCAAAGTTCTTCGTTCGAGTTCTCATCTTTTTCCTCCTACTCCCACTTCGCATCTTCTTTTTATTTATTTTTTTTTGCGAATTTCCCTTATTTCTTTGTTTTGTTTTATTTTGATCGGAAAAGAAGATTATTCAGTCATCCGGTGATTCCGCACTCAAAAAGTTTCGGCTTCTTCTGCTACGTGGAAATTTGTAAATGGAAATTGCAACTTCTAAAAGAATTAGGCAATAGTTGAGTAATTATTATGATTGTGGTCAATAATTTACAGACCAGAAAGCAAACATACATACATTCTGTAGTTGTTGTAGCAATAATTTAATTTGTCATTGCATTTATATATACTATATGTAAGTATACTATTTAATGTAAATCGATTACATCAATTACAACAATAATTGTTCATCAAGATTTGTAATTAAATATAGAAAATATAGATTGCAAAGAAGATATTCATCCATTTCATTTGTATTCTCGTTTTTATCTTAACCATCATGTCGCAAGCAGTTAATAATTTTTACCATTTCCGGCAAATATAAATTCTAATTCCTCTCCCTTTCGCGCGACCCGCGTCTGCTTTAGGTGGTAGTATCCTGGGGTTACGAGTCCTAATTAAGAATTTCCAAACAACATTTTAATGCGTCCCCTCAAACTCATTTCATTTCCTAATTAAAAATTTCCCAAACGCAATTTCTGCATTGACGCGTTGATCTAAGCACAAATCCTCGTTTGAAAGTTGCTTACTATAATTGGGTTTGTCGATTTATTTCTATGCCATGGATAAGAAATTTGGTGAATCATCTTCGACCTCAAAAATAATTGCTATAAGTAAGCACGTCAAATTACATTTAACCAGGATTACTACCTGTTCAATATTAAGTTACATTTGTCGTATTCGATTGCAATTCTTTATTCGCGTGGAAATATGTGAAACGTAAACTGTTTGAAATCTGGAAAACAATCTTTTATTGCAAATGTTGTAGATTATGCAGGTTGAGTAATGATTATTAACATATATAATTGTGCAGTAAGGCATGTTCTTTTTTGCGATTTCTGGCTTGAGCATCCGGCGGGCCAGGATATCAGTAGTTCGTGTGAGTCTTACGCTATTGGGGCTTCCAAGTGTTGTGACAAAGGCACGTTCTCGTTCTAACGAGCTCTCGTTAACTTTATCCATTATTTACCAGCGGCGTACCGTAATGTTTACCCATAAAAAGAGAAGTATTGACAAGAAGTCTGTCTGCCTTCTATACCTTATATCTCTCTATATCGTTCTCTCTTTTCATTCCCTTTGGTCTTGCCACCTGGCCCTTGGGCGTTTGCAGAAAAATCGATTACTCGGCTGCACAATATCCCGGATATTAGTCGAGGTGGCCAATCAATTCGAATTGCATTTCTGTGGATGTTTTTTTGATTCGGTTCAGGTATGTACCATTCATGTCGATGTTCTAAAATTGGCGCGGATCCTATTTACGACCCGTCGCGATAAATTTTAAAGCACTGGTAATTAAACGGGGCTTTATATTTCGACTGGGCAATTCAATAATGAACTGAACTTGCATGTGGGTACCACAATGAAAACTGGTCTAGTGACACTTAACGAATGTACAAAGCACATTGTGATGTCAAGCGTTCCGAACCGCCACACATATGAGAGAAGCGGCTATTGAATTCCACTCGACAATAATACTTCTCGAGAGGTGTGCGCGTTGTTTCTTTTGTGTAAATACCCTTTCTGTTCATACTTCCCCGATTTTTATTTGCACACTCCAACAAAACAATTGTTCTTCGCAGCTTTTCCGCACATTTAATAAAGGTTTTAACCGTTCAATTACAGATTACTTAAAGAAACTGCAAAACGCATTCCTATTAAAATGCATATTAAAATAATATATAGGAGAGAAGAAACTTATGGTTGATTTTCAATAACTTAGGTATCGTTGATATTCTTACAAACATACTAAAAGGCGTTGACGTGAACATTCTATGTTTTATACTTTGTGCGAATGTCAGCGGAAATGTTTTGTTTTATGCTAGAGTTATGTGGCGTAATGAGAACCTAAACTTGTAATAAGCGTTTGAATGCATATAATTTTCACCACATATTGATATTATTCAACTAAGGATTGAAGATTTTAATTAAGTCTTGATTATTGAAATTATGTTAAATAAATATAATTTGTTATATACAATCGGTTATTGACTAGTCTTTTCGCCTTAATTGAAAATTTTTATTTTTTTCCTTATTCAGACGTAGATTTTCGCAGTGCATATAATATTATTCAAAGAATTCAAATATATATGGTATGGTGATTATACTATAGTCTCTAGTATATTTTTAATGATTTTAGACTATGTTAAAATTATTAACAGCAATTTAATGACCAAGCAAATATTTCAAAGATGAAAAGCGAATAATTTAAAATAAAAAAGGTGCACATGTTTGAATCGTACATCAAAGCTTTAATCAAAGTTGTGCGTTTGTAGAAGCAATGACCATTACTGTTAGATATACTGGCATAGATCAGGATGAGGAAGCACAACGAGAGTATCTCTAAATGGAAGAAATAAAGAAAATGATGCAGCAAGGGTGGATGATGGAAATTATGTTTTTTTCATAACCGACACCCTGGTGGTTCGGTAGTACAGGAGCAGCGGGGGTGGTTCTCTGATCCGCAATGCGCGCGCTATGCATGATCGGCCGACGAAGCATTTCGTGCTTTGCGGTATGCGGTGGTCCCACGTTGCTACCAGCTCGAAACTCCCAACTCCCTGCTTATTTAGGCCCAGCTCTCGTACTTTTCGTCCATAAATTATATGTGCCCACCTAAATATATTATATGGTCGGGTTTATCGAATTAACACGTGCCCAACCCCCTTCCACCCATCCAGAAACTGTTATTTACTACCTTTTACTAATTCAAATACCACACACGACTCCCGCAACATTCCCCACATATCATTACTGCAACTACGCAGCCTACACTACTTCCGGTCGCCTCCAGAAAATCAGTTTATGAATCGTTAACTCTACAAGGAATAGGACAACCTATTATAACTTTCCAATATGATTGATTCACAAAGTTTACGTAACCTAGTCTGAAAAAATTACATATTTACATATAAATACAATTGATTAATAAACAATATCACCATTTACTAATTATTCTTTATAACTTAAACGATAATGCACAAAAAATATTAATAGTAAAAACTAATACCATTATTTAAGAATCGTCCAGAACTTACGTTATAGATGGATAGAAAATAATTTGTGGCTTCTCTGAAATGTTTCTCTTATTTGAAAGAAATATTGAAATCATATTAATCTCCATTATACTCATTTTGTTTGATTATTTTAATCAAACAATTAAAGGTATCTAAATAAAAGCTATACTGTCCAAATTGTATTTACATTTGTTATATATGTGTTTATCTTTAATTACTGTCGATTTAATGAATGGTAATAAAGAAAGTGATTTTAAAATTTGATGAACAATGGCAAAAACAGAACAAAAGTATACACGTACAATGCTATTATGAAAATCTTATTACAGTTAAAGCAAATTGCAGGAAGCACTTTATCAAACTTCAGATAACGTGATGCTGCTGTTGTGTCCAAATATTTCTGGAAGTTTTATGAAAAATGCAGAAGCTGAGGGATGCAGGAAGATCGCGGTTTTCGCGAAACCATCGGCACCATCATCATCGCGACAATCCGCCGCTCTACCCTAAGTTATGTAATGTTTTGCAGGAAGCAAAGCACTCTACGAGGATGGCGGCCGCAGGAAGTGCGGTGTATATTATGTGTGCATGTATATATATAGTAATATGTTATACCTAAGATGGAGCATCGGCGTATCTCTGAGCTGCAAGACCCGCACATCCTTTATGGGTCTCGGCTTCATCCATGTGTAAACTAGTTTAACGCACAATTCCCCCAAAATTGGTTTCGAAAGTACTCGTCGCGGACTAATTTGATTCGCGGCGCGGAGATAAACACGACCTGCATGGAGCCTGGATCCCACAAACACACATCCACCCAACCATCCATGCAAACACGCACACACACATACAAACACTCACGCATGTTCAGATACTTCTTGTGATCATCTTCAAACAAATGAGGGATGAGCTTTAAAATGAACCCAACTTTTCAGACCTGCCTACCACGTATAATAAATACTCTGATAAAATGTTGACCTCAATCGAATTAGCGAGCGCGCTTCTTAAGGAAGAGTGGATGCTCATTCAGATCTACCCTCTTTGAATACATATACGTCTGTTGCGTATAGTTTTGAAAATATACATTTTCTTTTAAAACTTATTTTTTTTTATCTACAAAACTGAATGGTCTTAAATCTTAATACATAAACGACTCCATAATATCCTTCTAATTAACTTGATATTTTATTACTTTTGAAATAATTATAGAATCCACTTGATTTTTGTTAATAATTTTGTTATTGATTAAAATGTTATTAAATATTTTTGCACTATTTCAGTATAATTACAAAAGCTCTATATATATTTGAACAAAATTAAATTGCATTTTTTTAAATTGAATATTACATTATAGGAATCTATGAAATTAGAAATTAATATTATGGTTGTCCTGTTAATTAGCTAATTAAACAGTTTGCTTGCATACTGTAATTTTAATTGACGCATTACAAATACATCAAATTATTAATATATTTAAAATCGATAGTAATTAACAGGCAATTTAAATCGTTATTTGAAGGTATGATTTGGATCGATACTTGAAAAATTGTGAACCGGATGCACAGTTTTCGGGAAAGATCGCTCCATTCAAATGAAAAGAATTGAGGAAGAATGTGCCACAACACACGGTTATTAGTAGCGGTAGGAGGAAAAGTTATACATTTTAGGAAGATTATTTTGCAATTTATATAATAATTATATGTGAATAAAAACTGAAGTTACAGTTATTTGAAATACATTATTGAATATTAATGTACATTATTAACTGAGTCTAATAGCTTAATATATAAAAGAAATCTATGTTTATTAAAAATAAATCCAATTATTTGCCTATTTTCCGATAAATGATTTGTCGTATTTGTTTGAAAATATGCACAGCACCAACTCCGATGAAATGTGCTCATTGACGTGTACGTCTCTTCTCTCGCCCCTACTTTTGTTGAATTGGAGATTCCGGGTGCTGCAATTCTTCCAATTTAAATTATTGGAAAGCTTCCTTTTGCTTTCTCCATTTTGTTTTTCCGTCCCAAATTCAATTTATCCCCAAAGAAATTCCACAAACAGGCGAACGCGTGTAAATAATCATGCAATTTTGATATCAAAGCCTCGCCTTGCTTTCGACGCAAAATAAATTATATTTTAATTATAAATTAATAATTAATTATATAACGGCAGCGTTGTTGATTATTTTTAAGCAATATTTTGATATAATTCAAATAAAATGCACAGGGCATTCTGCTGAACAGTAATAATGATTTACTAATAGTACTATTTGTGATCGAATTTCATCTAAGAAATAAACTATTAAAATATACTGATGTATTCTTCGAAAGTTAATAATATATTGTACATACTTTAGTAATTGGACACACAATTTCAGTGGTGCATTTTGATGCTAAGTATTCAAGGCTACTATTTCATTAGTTCTAATTTCAGGTTATATGGAAATTACACCACTCTAAATATAATACTATTATTCCTAAAAAAGACACTTTTATTTATAAACCTTGTGCTTTATAGTTTTCTTACAAAATTTTCTATTACAATGTAATAGTCTTGTTAATTCTCATCAATTCCACGAAATATATTTGAACATATTGGTTTGAAACTGTATCCATAAGTAGATTAACAATAATATTATAGCTTTGGCTTTATTGCATACAGCTTTACCATAGCTAATATGTAGCTTTGAATAAACTTTATGTCTTACTAAATCTACAATATGTCCTGGAAAATATATTGTTTCGTCTATTATATTCTATATTAAATTGTAATTATTGATGAAAGCTAATGTCGAATTTATAAAAATAAGTTTCATCATAAATATTTCCAATTTAAACATGATAAAGAACAACTTATGATCTAATATAGGGCGTTAATTATAAGAGATTTTGATCCTGGAAAATGATCTGAAAGCTTAGAAGAAATCATGGACCTATAAAAGGCGGCAAATGTCATTGAAACTATTAGAAGCCTTAAGAAATCAATTGAAGGGTGCTCGAGGGGGCGTTTGTATTGCGTGTGGTGAGATTCCTCGAACGTGAAGTGATTCTAAATGATTGCGAAGAGGCCCTGGGTCGTCGCGAATCTTTTACCTCACAGCACATATAAAATATTGGCTTCTTCTTGAGCGAAATTAATGGAAAGCATTAATTCTATCTGCTGAAACGTATATAATCGAAAAGGAAATAATGAAATTACATGGGAAATAGACAAAGACAAGCAGAGATGATATTAAAAAAAAAAGAAATGAAAGAGCGAGTGAGAGCGACAAGCGATAACGATAAAATTAAATTGGTCCGAACACTCTGATATTAATGAAACATAACAGTGTGCAAGGGACGTGACTCTGTCCCCTAAATGGTACATCTGACAATTCATTTATAAGTCATTCTGATTTTAATAGCAGTGACGTTGGGGCTTAATTTTTTAATGCATTTGCTGGAAATTGGCTGGGCAGAACCAGATCAGACACTTCGATGCTCTCATACTATACCTACTATACGAGATCTTTGTGTTGAGTGAATTACATAATTGAAGTGAGATATTAGTGTAGTAAACTGTTACAAACAAAAAGTGCACCCTACCCGCATATTCTAACAGCAAACTACACAATTTACGTTTTCAAATAGGTCTTTTGACTGTGGCAAATCTTCAGCTGCATACTAAGGCTTGTGTTTGCATACTATACGCATTAACATCACACCGCATACAGAAGACCTTTCTCTGTATTTTTCTCCAAATGACAATTTCTTAGAACTTTTCTATCACAATATTACAAATAAAATATACAAGAAGAAAGCAGAATATGTTAATTAAAATTTATTTCACATTGGTTAATTATTAAAATAATTTCAAATTAGAATAGATATATCTTATTAATGAAATATTAATAGATCATTAAGACTCCGGTAAACGCGCGGAGTCTGCGAGACACCAGTGGGTACAAACTAACCATAACTTTTAAAACTTGGAAAGGTGTACCTTCTTCATACTAAGTGACAATATGTAAAGTGCCATTTTAGAGTAATGCATTGAAGGATTAATAACAAAATATTGTTAGCAGAGTCTATCAGACGCACGCGAGTACTGGTTTTATAATATTTTACTATAGTATTTTTGAAAATTTAAAAGAGTGATTTTATGTTAAGACAAGACAATGGAATAAAGCATATTGCTATAGTTGTATGTGTATGGCTTTAACATGCTGTAATATCGACCATGGGAAAATGATGTAATATAAAATAATTAAACGATGAATTGCAGTGATAAGTTGTAATTAGAAAAGTATAATTGCGTGAATCGTGAGATAATATTGCAAACGGCAATATAAATGATTGTAAAGCTATCGTGGATTGCAAATGAAGTGCATGAATATATGTACCTAACTTGTGCATATATTATAGATATAGAACGGGATATCTATGAAATAATAATTTTGATTACGAGTTGGGATGTCGGTGGACAGGGTTCGTATAAAAGAAACATGTAACGACCTAACCAAACTAACATAAAACTCGTCTTTATTTTTACGAAAGAGCTCCCTAACGGCCGGTTCACTGCAGATTTTTCACACTATATTATTTTCACGTCTGCGTCGACCGACGAGGTTTTATGAATACACACTCCCCATCCTCCGTCTGCATCCGACCCAGAGGCTTTTCTCTTCTCTCCTCCATTATATGCCACCACGACCCAACTACAAACAACTAGAATTAAAATTTTATGGAACGTGTCTTCATATTAGAATTCTCTTTCCCTCGTTGTTTGTCAAAACAACAGAAATTCGAAAGAAAACCGCATAATACGCGCAGCGAGAAAGCTTTTAATAAACTTACAACTCTACGTAATATATTTTCTTAATAACAATTATGTACTATTTTAATTTTTATAATTACTTTTTTAATTATAGCAAAGATTGAATATAGAGTAAATTTTCTAAACATTATCCGCGACATCAAATATATATGTCCATCAATAATAATATTTCAAATGAACTAAATAATGATGAAATGTTTCCTACCTTGTATATTTGCATGATATACTGATTAAAAAATATCCACTCATTATCATTCCCAGCATCGATTAAAAGAGCGCATCGTAAATAAACATATGTCATAAATAATCCTCAAAACAAAATAAAACCCTAGTGGCGGCAATGAAAAAAGCAAAAACATACTACAGGGGGTATTTATGTATAGATTTGAATATGATATTTAGCAGAGAAAATTCTGGTGTTAATTGTAAAAACGAGGGCGCGCATTAATTCCCAGTGCCATAATGGTCGGATTTCCTGCCTCTGACGTTTTAATAAAACACATCGAATTTTATTATATTTATTGCGATAATTAGGAAATAATTTCGGTTTAATTACGCGACTGTCATTTGCGGCATCGCGGAGGTATTTTATTTGGTTTGGAAATGTTATAGATCGTTCAAAAGGACATACATATTACGCAAGTGAATGCAATAATTTCATATTGTAAATGGGATCTGTTATTGACTCAAAGTGGGCATTCAAATCAAATAATGTCCAATTATGATTAAATGTAATAATACTGTCTAAAAATGACGAGGATTTAATGTCATACACGTGTTAGTGAAATTACGTGAAAAGCAGCAACGTAACTAGGGCGTGACGAGAGAGGTGCAAACTTTTGGCTATGTTAACACTAAACCTACATAAACTCCATGTTCATATACCTTTAGCCTTAACAAAGAGAATCTATCCGAATGCCGAATAGCCTTCTTTATACAGATTGTATAGTTTTAGTTTTTTTTGTTTAAATTGGCCGCAGTAGTTATGATAACATTCTATATTTCTCAGGAAAAAAATAAATAAAAGTAAACACTCAAAAAATTATAGAAAATATTATATTAGGTGCATTGTAAGCAAAAGTTTGAAAAAATCGTATATAGAAATGCTGCTTAATGATCCAATGGTGATTATAATTTCTCTCTGAGGCTTCTTTCGTCGTAGAACATCAAAGAGTTGAAGCCTACTATCTAGATTTACGCGCATTTATTCAATTTTGTTCCGGGTCCTCAAGCCTTTGATGCCAACAGGACAAAAATAATTAAAAATATTTTACAACATTTCTCGCTTTTTCTACGCTTTTCATTTAGAACACTTCCATTCAATATGAACAAATTATCACACTTTATTTTAATTCACTTATTGTTTGTGCTTAAATACATATTAAGCGTTTAGTTTACAAGTGAATTAAACATCATTTTTTCTGTTTCAATTTGTAACAGTTGTTTGAATTTTCATTGTTAAATTAAATTAATCTAAATTAGTTTATTTTTGTGATCGGTTTTAAAAGAATGCATATATTATATTTATCTTTTATTACACTGTAACATCAATTCCACCTATTTAGATACAATCTCTCTAAGAGAGAGAGATATAAACTTTTCAGCTCATTAAATTATATTTACTTCGTTCGGTGATAAATTTTTTTAAACATAACACTAAATTTACAGGAAATAATTGCATAAAATAGATTGTTTTGTAATAAACATAATCAATCAATTAAAATATGAACTTATTAAAATAGACATTTATTTTATCGAACTAGAAGAAAGCTTTCATTAAAGATAAACTATTAAAAAAAGCTACACAATTTATGATTATTGCTATCATTAAGTTTAATAAATATAATCATTTGTTTTCTTGGACACTGGAGTTATTTATTGCATCCGAAGATGTGTGTATGTGTGTTTACGATGTAGCAACTAATCGCGTTTGTTTCCTTTTTCATCCGTCCGTGGGTAATTTATTATTAAAAGGGGCTATCTGTGCGTCCAATCCACTTTTAGGAATCTTCTATTATCCTGTACGCAGGATAGGTCCCAGAAGAGGCTGGAGCGGTGCTCACAAAAGCGCCTCGACAAAACGGTCCCTGATAACAGGACGTTATTGCAGCATCCAGTTTCGCACATATAAAACGTTTAGATACATTATTATTTATGTACACTTACCACTTCAGATCGCACAATGGGCGCTCTCGGATCGCGCGTACTCTGCTACATTGCAGATATGATAACCGAAAGCGAATTAGGTTATTGTAATAACATCGTAACAATACAAATACTAATTTGCTTTCTGCTCAAAAGCTCTTCGAAGATCCCTCCTACGACTATCGGAGTCTTTGTATGAAAGACGTGAATTTGTAATTCGGGAAATGTACTAGCAACCATCATCAACCGGCCGTTAACGCTTCATTACTATTTCGGAAATGAAAACTGTCTTCCAACGGACAATTTTATTTATATCAAACTTTCCTCTTCCTTTGGACTCCAGCTTCAATTGAGATTTCCAAGTCATTGTGTTGGTGGTTTATGGGCTCGGCCCTTTTTTCCACTCCAGTTTACATTGTTGAATTCCTATCGACGTTTATTTGGACGCTTCTTGAATGTTCCATTTATATACTTATCGACTATATACATTATTTAACAAAAACAGTTTGTGGCACTATTTAAACTTATTCGTCTCGTATTTATTAGGTTTTCAGGACGAAACTTTCCAGCCTTTTGTTTCAGACAGTTTTATACAACTTGATTAATTTTACTTTTATTTGCGTTTCGACTATAAAGAACAAGTTTTATACTCGTTATTTATTTATTTTATGTTTTTCATCAAAAGCTTTTCCCGAAAGTATTAAACAGAAAAAATGGAGGTGATCGTGAGCAATCGATTTACTTATCAGTTTCTTAAAGCGCGTCTTTAAGGAATTTGTTTTGTTTTTCACTGCGCGGATGAATTGTTTATGGCGAATGTTGTTTCAATTTTCAGTTCTCGAAAATATTAAGCTTTTAAACAGCTTTATTTCCTTTTATAATGTGTTTATCGATTTAAGCTCGTGCATACATTTCGTCAAGAATTTTTTGTTTGTTTTTTCTTATGAAAGTTAGGTAATGTGTTTGAACTTCTAAGTGGGTCAAACTTAATTTGTTTTTAAATTAAATTTAGCAAATTTACGTATTTGCGAAAGAATAATTTTCAGTTACCTTCTGATAAATTTAAAATAATCAATTTCAAGACAATGTACTCCATCAAATTGATTGAACGTAATTGCTATACATTTGCTATTGCGTAAAGCAAATTGTTATACTATTTTAATATTTAGTTGTTAATATGATGAACATGAAACGATTTGTAAATGTAATTATTTATTTATTTATTTACTGTCGTCAAGCAAATTTATTTTTTAGAAACTACCATTTATGTACTTTCATTTTTATAGAATGAAATGTATTTTTGTTTTACATAATATAATGTAATAGTATGAAGATAAATGTGTGCAAAGTTTAGTAAGAGTATGTCAAATAGACGTAATTAACTCTGCGAATTGCTCCATAATTAACCGAAGTAATTGAGTTGTTGGTTGGATTAAGGAGCGGCGGGGGGCGTCTAAGCTGCTCTGATTTCAATGGTATGTGTTTATATATTTAGCCAGTTGGTACATATCCATCCAAGAGGTAAGGAAGTTAGTGCGCGCTTGCGACTGGCAACTAATTCCTGAACGTGCGCGTAATGAAGCGAAATCCAAAAGAAATAAGAAGACGCCCGTCAGCAATGATGACTATGACAGGAAATATAGCTTACACTTGGTGTTCAGTCTGTAGAAAGGAGATAATACTCTCCGGGTTTATACTTTATCGACGTTCTGCTCGTGACAACCAAAAATCCATCTGACAGCTTGTCATTCAGTAACTAGCAACCTTCGCCGATGCAAACCTCTTATAAAAATTACTTTGCAGACTTCCATAAGCCCCGGGTCGCGCAGTTCAGCGCAGCAGATTGCACACTATTCACCCATATTGCAGATTATATCAATAAGTCTAGAATTAAAGGCAATGTCGTTATTTTCAATTGCATCAGACAAAGCGTAGATAATAAAAGGACTAGGTTTTGGCGAAGGACCTTGATTTGTCCATGGTTCAAGCAAATCAGATCGTGAAAGTAAATTGGAAGGACTCTCAGTGTCGCTATCACAAAAGACCACTAAATTAAGATAAGTTGAGGAGACACTAACTCCGCCGTAGATAAACATTTGGTTTCAGAAAGTGAAGGAAGTTTTATTTGCACAGTCACCTCGAACTATTAACAGCACGCGTCCCGTGCTTACATAAATATGTCATAGTCGAACAAGAGGGTAACGATCACGTTCCTCCATGTCTGAGCTGCGAAGATAACAGCCTAACCCTAGGGAAACATCCGAACCTATTTCATTTCCACCACGCACATACGATAGAAATCCACTCCCTCCCGGCAATCCTAATCATTAATAAATTAGAAACAAAGATCCAATTAAAGATCCATAAAACGTTAACGACACAAATATGATTATCTCAAGATAATTAAATCCGGATTGCCTGTGGCTCAAAACCTTTCTGTCTCAAACTACTGTATTTTTTTAAGAATACAGCTATACCCCAACTTTGTTCACGCTCGTGTGGATATTTTACAAATATTATATAAATAGTGTGTGAACTTACCACCATCTACACGCGACGCGCATGGAATGCTGTGCAATAAATTGCGAAGAAAGCGGAAAAGGGAATTTAAATTATAAGAATCGTGAGCTCCGTCCCCCTCATTTTTCTCATTAGTTCTAAATTTATTATAAATTTCCGTGCAAACTTGGCAAGTACGGAATGTTGTAAAAGTTACTTTTCATAATTGTAATTAAAGTTAATAATTTTACAGCCCATTACGACGGCAGCGCAATGAAACAGCGGAAATCTAATCAAGCCGTTTAAAAATAACGTTTTCATTATTCTTGAACTTGAGGAACTCAGTTGGTCGATTACCTTGTTACCTACTCGCATCTGGAATTACTTTGTTTCATGAAACTTCGCCTTACCTGAAACAAACAAAAAAATTTAATGGAATTTGTGCTATGCGAATTTCATTTTGTAAACTTTAAAGTCAATTTTCAACATATTGTAAATACAGTATCTACATCTTAATAAATTTTGAAATTATTATATATAGATGATAAACAAAAATTATTGAGTAAACAATAATACAAATAGTAATACCAATATTTATCTGTCATTACTGAATAGAGTATTATTTGTAAAGTACTTTTATTGCTGTTATTTAATTATTCTTCTTCCATATAATGAGTGATCTGAGACATAGGTGTAATGTACCAATTAATAATCAATTATGAATATATAATGACATACTTATTTAATTTAAAATAAGACAAAAATGTTATGTTTCAACTGTGGATAAAGAATTGTGCTCTAAGAAGTTACAAAGTTTTGGAAAATAATATGAAAGTTACATTTTGTGCGAAGAACAGAGGTAATTGATGTTGATGGGGTGAGCTTCGCATCTGAAAGAAACTTTTCCTTATAAACACGGATTACCTCTGAGCATAATTATTTTTTTTTACAAATAAGTCAATTTAGTATAACTTTAAATAGTTGTAAAGTATTTGCATATCTGTTTAACAAGAAGTGAAGTAAACAGAGAAAGAAAGTAAAAATGAATGTTTGTGGAGAGCGTGGAAATAATAAAAATGATATATTTAGGAAAGGGCAAATGCAAAAAAAAAGGGAAAATGTATAGGGAGCCCTGGAAATAATGAATGTGCGCGACATAAATTCAAATGCGACCGCCCTTTATATATTTTCCATATACAGATGTAAGGCCGAAACGAAAATATGTTGCTCCGGAAGATATTTCAGTGGTTCTCTTTCTCTCTCTCTCTCTTGAGCTCACATGTCTCCTGTTCACATTATTCTCCTCTCTCTCCCAATCCCATCCAACCCAGCACTTTCGTTAAGCAACTACGAATATGAGTGGGGGAGGTTGTTTTTTTTTATAAAACATCGCGTCGTCTGCACACATTATGAACGAGGATGGGCATCATTTCTGTGCGTATGGAATCGCACCGGAAACGAACAAACCGAGCGCACCGTTAGACTGCGACAATGGTTTGGTACGCAACTTCCGCGCAAATTTCCAGGGAATGGAAGAGGGGTAGCGGTGCGCATTTGATGGAATTTAAATAAAAGTCCGGTGATGTGGGAGGGTGCATACGTCCAATTAACAAAATTGGATTTGATGGTGCCGAAAGCGAGGTCATGGACGATGGACAGTCGTAACTTCAATGAATCGCACAGTCTATATATTTAAATTTAATTAACACCCTTTTCAGAAACAAGTGCGAATTTTTAAATCGAAATTATATACCAGAGCAGCGTAGCTTTCATTTATGCGCGTCAACTGAAAAACGATTACTGTTATGCGTTTTCAACTCACCTCGTTTTTTTTTATTTAATAGTAAACACTTTGAATCCATTATAAATTCCTTTTTCAGCTGCAACTGGACTTCAAAATGCTTTAAAGCTTAAAAATATTTCAAATATTCTATGTTGAAATAAGCTTATTTTTAATGGAACATCAACAGTTATGTCGTAACTCTGAACTGTATTTAATAGAGAAATAATTGTAAATATATTTGTAATATCATTTTCATGAATATTTTATATTAAAAACAAGTGTTTCAATTTTTTCCTTCTTTGTATTTTATTGCTGAAATAAATAATATTATTTTATTAAATATTATTGATTGACATATTTGCAATTTAGAATCACAATGAACGATCCGACAAGAAAAAAGTACGAAATGAAAGTATGTAGAATTAAATGCCAGTAGGATTTGCGGTGAACAGAAATATAATTTCCACTTAAACTGCTGTCTCGCTGCAAATGGAAATAGACATTTAATTACATTATTTGGTGTTTTTTTTTTCTCATTCATCGGTCTCCGTGTTTCCCCGTTTCTCATTTTACCTTTCGCTAGTTTAATCACTCGACCGCTTAGATTAAAGCGCGTTTAATGCTGAGTTTGTAATTCGCTTCTTTTTAGTCGAATAGAAAATCGGTAGCCCTTCGTAACGCTAACACGTTTCGATGTCCGACCCTTGACTTGGAGAGTGCAAAAACCGCGGCCGCAGGGTCGTAATTAAATAAAACTGTTGAGGTCCTTGAAATTTATATGTACTGAAGGATGGGAATGGATGCTGTGGGTGGAAATGGATGAAGGGATTGCAAGACTCGGATCAATGTGTCGGAGTGGATTTGTTTGGATTCATGTCGCTGTAGAGGTCAGGTTATGGCTGAGTTCTCCCCTTCGACCGCTGATGACATTAAAACCAATATTTTATTATTGCAATAAAAAAAAATCAAGAACTTTCTACTTATAACTTGCAGTAACTTTTAAAATACTGACAGATGGTTTCAAGCCATACATATGAACAGTTAATAATATATCAAAATAATAGTAGTTAGTTTATTACTTACTATATTAAAAACTTAGCAATTAAATTTGAAAAATAACTTATATACAAGTGATTCATTTAATGTGAGTACTTATAGATACAATAACAATGATAGTTTAGATACAAACATTATTGTTTGCATTTTAGAAACTTTGCAAATTTACCAAAACAGTGTCGATAAAAGAATATAGGAACTGTCGTTCTTTGGAGTGTAACAATTTCTTTCATAAAACAATTTTCAATAATATATGATTTGTTTAAAAAAGATCAACAGAAATATATAAAAAGACACATGACATTTCCCGATAGTTGTAAAGTGGGAACCAGATGAAATAAGGAAATACATGATTTGACTCTCAACGTCAATTATGTCTAAGTAGTGTTTTTTTCCGTACATTTCCTTTATTCCAGGAAATAGAGTAAATAATAAGTTTGTTGTTTTTCAGTGTGCAGGGATAATAGATTTTATTTGAATAAGAAACGTTACGCTATTGAATTTTTTTTGTTCCAGGCCCGACGGCGGCGTCTTCGTTCGAGGCGGCAGCACCAGCAAATTGGAAAAACAACCTTTCGCGAAGGAGGACAGAATGTCAACTCGATTCGCAGCTATTAAATTTACGATTCCTTTCCTTTCAATCCCTTTCACATGTTAAGAATAATGGATATCGGCAGGATAAGGACGGAGCGAGGATACGGGTCGAGTGTTTCCACGTACATGGACCGAACAATTTATTTAGGTTTGATATTATAGTCGGTGCCCGAAAGGGATCGGAATGTGGATTGGTTTCTCTTTCCCTGTATTTTTAAATCAACGAGAAAAAGGGCATAACGCATAATCATCGAGAATGTCCAATTTAACACTCTCCTTTCATGTTTTAATACTATACAACCAATTTATATGCAAATTCCTATATGCTTTGTTTTATGATATTAATATATTATATCATACCTTTATTACATTAACATTATATATGTATGTTATTCTTTTGCATTAGAAGAAAATATCTATCTTGACAACTAGTGCAACTAGTGTTTTAATTGTTTTCTATGCGGTTCTTGTGGTTTTTATTTTCGTGTTTTGGTTGAATAAAAAAGAGATACTTCGATGCGCCTCATAAACTGCAACAAGGATGGGGGCGGCGAGAACTGAAGTAAACTGTATTTGGAAATGGGGGACATGTATTGTAATCCATTTGTCTTGTAGCGTTCGGGACGAGCGGAGGAAAGAAGTTAATTTATCACGGTTAATATTATGCAATCGCGTTGCGGACGAGGAAGTGTGTTACGTGTTGCGGAATAAATTGCGTTTTGCTAAATTCACGCACCAGACACAATTGGTGTAAGTGGGTGCGACCGTCATACATATATGAGCTTAAAGTCGGTTAAATTGTCTGTTAATTTATGGGCTAGTTGCATTACGACCATATTCCTTTAGTATAACCACGAAAGACGACCGACTAATATTCAATTTATATTAATCAAATAATACAACATTTGTAGTTTCATATTTATGTCACATTATGATTAGTTTCAGGTCTCTATAGAAAGCTGGCGAAAAGCGAAGCAAAAGCAGAGTCGAAGACGGCGTTAAATAATCTTTGGGGGTGTATGTTTACCATCAAACGGTAGAAGATGGCTGCGGCAATTAATTCAAAAAGTTGTGATAGAGAATGCTAGCGTTACATTTTCAACAGACTGCGAGAAATTCTTTATTAAAATAGTTGTAGTTGAAAACAGAAGCGCTGCTTAGTTCAAGTCCCTCAGGGGGGGATGATGTGGGGGAGGGTTGTGAATCGATTGCGCACTTTCACCGTTTTCCCTGCAATAGGGTGGCCCCCCTCCGAAGCATACTTGATCTTCCGCCTTCTTAAAACCACCTGATTTGCATTGTTATTAACTACCGTGCAGATTTACGGCCAATATCTATCCAAATGCCTCCTTGCCCTTTTATAGCCATGTAGCCGCATTGTAAATTATTGCATCAATTAGGGAATGCCGGTACTTTTTTATTGAAGAAAAGTATTATTTTGCCTCGACACTCGTGAGTTTCACTATGAGAACACATTTAATTTGATTTTTCGAACATCGGATATTATAATAAGTAGTATGGTTACACTGGTCCGCGACATTATAAATTAGATTATAATTCTTAAAAAAAAAACATTTTTTATTACAATACTAATTGTAGACGGTAGACGATTTAAAAAAAATGATAATCGCTTCACTTTCATTCTTTTTTTATCGAATATGAAAATGTTTTAACACTTTTATTTGGATTAAAATTTATCAAATATTAAAAACAACACAAAACGTCGAAAATTTTACAAAAAATTGCTTCTATGTGAATTCAACGATTTCAATTTTAATAAAATATATAAAATATTTTCAATTTTGTTATTTCATCGAGTATTTGCTAAAATTAATGTTATATACAAATATTGGACGTGTAGGGGAAATATTTGTATATTACTTGGCAAGTAAATATACAAAGTTATTATTAAGTACTTATTAGTATTTTTACTACTTTATTAAAATTTACTGATTTCGTTTATTTATAGAGTTGGTTCGCAGATGTATAAGGTTGAATCTAAAATACAATAAATGAAACATGTGCTACTCAAAATAATAAGTTTATACTTAAAATCACAGCGTTATTTCCATTTGAACGTTTGACATGTATGATTGCATTTGATTCAAAATTACTCTTCCCGCATCGAAATCAAATTGCAGATTTGAAGAGAAATGGATAGTCATGGCAGAACTAATAAATCGATCGGTAATACCCAATATTAACCTTAAAGCCTTCAAATTGAAAATTGGAAACATAAACCAGACGCTTTTCGATTTTAACGCTCGTAAAATTTTATACTTTCTTCGCTGATCCGCATTGCAAATGGAAAGCGTAATTATGATATCGAATTTATCATATAATAAGCCATCTCGTTTCATTCCTGTGCAGGAAAATATTATTATGTTAAAATGTATAAGCATAATACAGTTATTATACGGCATTATTTAAGTTCAACACATAATGTCACGTTAGTAAATACATGCTGAAATATAAATAAATATTTTTAAGTAATTTCATTTAAAATGTAATATTTCATTCTATTCCTGCATTCGTCTTGCATCCATAAGAATCTGAAATTACTGGATCGAATTCGTTTAGAACTATCTCCAAAAGAAAGTTACCAGAGGGAAAATTGATTGAAAAACTTCGGTAATATTGCAATGGGTAGAAGTTCCGCTCGCAGTTCATTTTTTCTCTCCACTTTTAATTCTAACTTCGTTCGACCGTTTTTTAAATTACAAATTACAATTGCCAATAATTAAAGTTGACTGGAAGTAATTAAATACGATGCATATTATGGAAGATCTTGCAATGTGTGTAATTTGGTTGTAGTAATATGTATTATCCAAACACTGGCCTTCATATAATTCTTAGAGATAGGAGAGCTCGAGGTGTATTATACTCCTTCTTGTCTTCTATATTAAAGTCGAGGTTATATATTTTAGGGGAATAGAAAAAGTTGTGAACAAAGATGATTATATATACTTCCGAGTTAATCTTGACGTATCAACCGGAACGTTATAAAAAGACCCGACCCAATAATTCCAGATAAGAATCGACCGCACACTGGCCTGACGCTTCTAATCTAACTTCTGGGGTGTTTCCCATCCGCAAGTTTTCCTAAACTTAGGATAAAACCGCATCTCGATCGGCTCTGTCTTCTTGTTCTTTTTTTTAAGTTTCCTCTCCGATGGGATAGTTTGCAAAACTGGAAGATTGCTCACAGATCCTTCAACATTACCTAAATTTATTAATATGTCATTTGTAGGAAGTAGTACTTAGTAGGCTTTTACTTTGAACGAAAATAAAGAAATTTACACGATAATATTCAGGCGCTGTTAGATTACTTCCACATCCTGACAATAAACTAGAAATTGAATATGTCAAGGCCTTTTTTGTTCATTCCGAACGTTCGCAGAATTTCAATGCTAAGACTATCTGGCATTCTTGCTTTCTCCTCATCTTCCTCTCCATCCTTTTCCTACACCTAAAGACATCAAATCCGTAATATTCGGAATTAATTTTCAATCGAAGTTCTCCCCATTAACCATCTGTGGAAACGACTTTTCAAAGAATGTCTTTCTGAGAAATGTAGAGACTCTAAAGTAAACTTCAATTATAAAAAAATGTAACAGCCTTTTATTATTAAATAAAAATAACTAGGATTTCATTACAACACAAGAGTATATAAACATATATTTTTCTTTGATATTTCTAATATGGTTGAGGGCTTAAAATATATGCATATATGAATACATGACTTTATTTAAATACAGTAATTTGATGCGAGTCGCTGTTTGTGGTACTTGATGCGTGTTGACAGGGTAGTTATTATATAGAGTTGCTAAAGCGGGAAACATGGTGGATATATTAATTCATATAAAAGCTGGGAATCACAATGCTGTTTGTTTAATTTTTCTGTAATTCTATTATTTCTATATGATTGTTTCAAATATAAAGGGTAACAATTTCCCATCTGACAACATTGTTCAGAATGTAACACAATAAAGATCCAATTATCCATTTCAAAAAGATATTAAGATATTAAAGTTGTCTTTAGAAGATTTGCATGTAGACTAGTAATTTGCTCAGAAAAATCAACAATAACAGTTGCGAAACCGTTTTAAAATTAATTGTGTCTTTTGAGAATGAGAAAACAACTTCAATTATAAATTAACACCACATAGAATACGTTGCCAACATTTACTAACTTATTGAAATCTAGTGATAAGGTTGCACCTAATTATATAACTACTACTATTATTACGATTTTTTTTAATTATTTCTATATGAAATATGAAAGATCTAAAGGAAACGCCGCGGTCGATAGGGCGGTTGTTAAATTGTTAAATAAATTTGATTATAGTAGGTAATAAAATAAATGGAAGAAACAATACACAATAGTATAATTGATTATTTTGTTTACGGAAAGAAGATGAAATGTAATTTTCCCTGAAAACACAAACGGGCTACAAAAGAAGGCAAGAAAATGTAGATGCGTGTAGGAAAGTAATGAACTGTACTTAGTTTTCGAGTGGAAATGAGATTGCGATAATGAACATAATCCAACCACCACCCCTTTTGTTGATTAAATCCCACGCATCGATCGCAATGAAACATTTCTTGTTTTTACTTGCCGGCAGTTGCTCATATCCTACTTTAGACAAACTAATTATATCTGCTAGAAAGTATATAATTGGAATACAGAAAATATCGCTTCGTAACGATTATGGAAATGGGAGGCGGTTTCTTTATTGCGTAAACTTCTTCCTTGGGTAATTTTATAATTTGTCCGCTTGTAAGGGGCGGCTCTGCGAATGGAGAAAGTTTTTCTATTATTAGGATAATAATAATAAAAGTGGTTTTGTTGTATAATGCGATGGCAGCTAGAGGGGTTGAGGGGGTCGTAATTGAAGTGGGTGAACTGTTCCAAAGGAATCTATGTTAGCAGGCTTCGTCGGGCGTACTACGAAATGAGCGACAACATTATTCCATTCCGGTCGGGCTTGTTTTAGGCTCTCAAATGAACTTTACTAGAGACCGTGCAAAACTAGCGACACGAAGAAGTGCCGCTGCAAAGTGGCGAGGGGCGGGGTGGCGTACACTGTTATATAAACAGGCATCCAAACAAGCCCATCATCGAGTGGGCGACGGCGGGGGGTGAGTTTCGGAGGTTAAAGCTGAAGGAGCTGAACAAACGTAGCTGCGATCCCGAATTCCGAGGGAGAACTCGGTCGTCTTCATATTATGTTTTCCGGAATTGCTTTATATGTCCGCAGTTTATATTATACGAAAGTTATATACGTTTAAGTAATTCTTTTTCGTCCCGTTGTTTGAGGTAAGTTACTTTCCGAGTTAAATTGGGCCGACTCAATCATAAAATAAAGGAAATTGCACCAAAAATTGCTAAGGAGGTGGAGGGAACGAGGGATGAATAACGGACGAAATTTACTGCCGACTCGCTTCAACAATTTCTAGTTTCCTGAAATTATTTTCAGAGAAATATAACCTATATACACTACCCTTATATATACATATACACACACACGTACTGCTAAGTACACTTCTTTTATATTTACCTCGCTCTCCGAAGATCATATCCGTATCCTTCTCCAAACACAAACGTGGAAAGAAAATAAGAAAGAAGCCTTTTCTTTATTGCTATTCCCTTGCTTCTCCTAGCGCTCTTATTTATTATCGAGCTCACAAGAAAACTTTACATGAACACCTTGATTTAAATATAAAACAATTTGGGTTTCGTCAAACTTGGACCGCACCAGTGGTGCGGTTATTTCATATCTTTCATATTAGATTTGCCTTTGATGCAAGCGAAACCTCTTCGAAACTATTAAACTGTAATTAATTTGATCAGGTTCATCACCCACATCCGTTTACTGAAAACTAAAATCTTCTTGAATCTTCCTTTTGGATTCAGCTAACCCCCAATAAAGACTATGTGAACCTAATTACATCATATACACTTGACAATGTTTCACATCCTTTTAAGTCTCAAGGAAAAACTGTTCACTGATATATCCTATTATAATGAAAATATGAACTTATATAAGATAAAATAAAAATGCCAAATAAAATAGGTAGAAAATTATTCGGTATATATAAGAAAATATCAATGTCTTGGCTCGTTGAAATTCAAGTTTTACTTTATAACTTACGATCTGATTATTGGCTATATCCATATGTTCATTGAAGGATGTTGTTATTATAGAACTTAAGAAGAGGAAAAAAACAAAAACAAATTGAATTGGTTCCGATCTGAAATAAAACGAGTTATGTGCACTCGCGTTGAGCGATAAAATCATAAAACTTTGTATAATACTGGATTACCGAGCGTTCGAATCGATGAATTATTGAATTAATACGTGGGTGCAATACACTCCAGAACCAACACCGGAGGCCCCGAAACTGTTTACACGCTCGTTATTACGATACAACGAAAGATATATTTTCTGGTTTCAGGCGCTGAAAACTTTCCCTCCCCGCCCAATCAATAACGCACTGAAGAAACGAGGACTCCAATTTAATTGCATTTATTATTGCCGCCGTAAAACTGATGCCTTCAATGCAGACTGCTGATAATTTATACATATTTATTTCATTTTAGTGTTGAAATATCAATGCTATTGGCTAACAAACTAGCTTGTTATAAATTCAATAAATTTTATAATTTTGGAGCTTGATTCAAGTAGTTATTTTTAACAAAACGCAATTAAATTTGAGATTGAAAAATAGGTTGCAATAAGTTTTTATATATGCGCATCAGTTGCATAATTTATAATTCTGGGAGAGGAAATGATTTATATAAATACAATTAATAACTTATATTGACATAAGATTAGATACGGATATGAAATAAGGTGCCGGAAAATATGAGTGAAAAGTGTCATTTGCAGTGCTCAGGGAGACATAAATCGCGACCCTTTGGCGTGTCATGTTGACATAACAAACGCGTGTGTACACATATCAATATTTATTGAAAAAAATCGGCTCTGGCGACGTCTCCGTTGGGGATTAGAGGAGTCGGCCAAGTGGTCCCCTATCGAATTGGCCTCCTAGATCCCCGGTAACAACGCACAGTTTGAACCGGTGTCCCATAAAATAAGAAATATAGAGAATAAAAACGAATAAAGACTTCTGCAACGAGACTAAAACCTAGAAAATATAATCCTATCCTGACGCCGCCGACACAGCAAAACGAGCGCTTCGATTCCCGTGGCATCTGGATTATTCGACTTTTGTTACATCTACTCAGGTATCTTTCTGTTCGTATCATGGCAATTAGACAACCGCATAAAATTGCAAAGCATTTAATTTCATTTTTACTTATTAATACTCAAGTAATTACTCCACTTTGATCTTTACATTTTTTATTACTTTTTCTGGCAACCTTTATTAAATATACTTAATTGTCTGTCGTTGATCTTAATCTAAAAGCCATCATCGGATCCCAAATTCCCTATTAATCATATCACATTATAATGACGCCTTTGACTCATCATTAATTCATACAAACTGCTTAGTGAAATGTCTACCTGAAATACAACGCTCAATATCAGCATCGATAATCATCTCTTGTTCCCTCCATATAAATTTACATATTATAAAACATAATAAACACTGTATAGTCTTATACCTAATATAATAGAGCATGGAATTTAGTATCGCGATCGGACTCAGCAACTAAAATAAGACTGAAAATTGAAAAATGATTGATATGCAAATTAAACAAATTAATCTACTTTTCTGGAAAAATTTAAAATTTTTTAGATAAGCTTACTAAATTTAAAGTGTAAGAATGCATCAAATACAAATCATCACATTACTTTGACATATTTACACAAATGATATAGCTGATTGTTGCCAAAAAACAAATTAATGCTCATGAATTATTACCAAATAAATGTATATTATATTAATATTAACAATAGCTAAACAAATAATTTAGTTTACATGATGATGTATGTTGATGATATAAAAGTATTCATATATATTTATCCCGTTGGTCTTTTACTTGTTTACTCTTTTACATTTTGATACCCTTTCCCTGCTTTACTTTGCTACAAACAAATCCCAAAGACATCATTCCATAAGCGGTACAGTCACGCCATTGCTACTTCCAAACCCTACGGGAATTTCCTTGGCCCATTTCATGCTTGTTGCCTCCTCGTCTTATTCACCACCCGAGAACGCTTTAAGCGAATGCCAAACGCAACCGCTAATGAACAAAATATTACGCAATTCGATGTATTAATTAATCTATCGCGCTTCTTTCTCAGTGTGGTTGTTGCTCGGTTCTGCTTTGCTGTAGGCGAGTGATGAATTGGGTTATATCCTAATTTACTGCGAATCCATTATTTGCTGACAAACGTCCATCAATTAATGGTAATGCGCTAATAAGGAAATTGCGCTCGTTACGTAAGCGTCGAGTTTTCTCTCTTTTTTTTTATATTTCGAACTTTATTTCGCTGCGCCCATTAGACAAATTGCGCGATGAATTGTGGGAAAATTCGATCATTGTTCACGCATAACGAGAAAGTGCGAACAGTTTGACGGCGAAGGATAATTAGTTGAAAATTCTTTTTCTTCGTACTACGATAGCTCCGATTCTTAATCATTCCGTCACGACCATTGGACTTGAACGGAACGAAGTTTGTTATAGAAATTTATAGTTTTTGTTCATAGGAAAATATTATCAGCTATTCACATTACAATAATAACTTATCTATTTTAAATTATTTTTCAATTTATAAACATGTTATTGGTATTTTTTCATCATAATTAGTAGTAATAAGTATTGTTGTTTAATGCCTGTTAGTTGAGTAATATGAAATAACAATTAAAGTACAAAAAGGCACCAATTCTATTTTTGGATTAATTACTTGTGTTGTGGTAATTATACTGATTAATGAATGACGTTTAGTTCAGGGGTCGGCTTTAGTACAGTATACAAGTTAATATGTTTACAAGTATTTCGTGGATGTAACTGGAGCATACATAAGTGATTAGTTTTGTGTGAGCACTTCTTCATGCAAGCAATCTACACTATAAGTGATATTTGACATACATGTTCATCAGTTTTACCTAATAGCCAGTACCTAATAATATTTGCTCTCGTTAGGTATATTCATACTACAAACAAATAGTCGATATTTTCCAGTCGATTGAAGATG